>NC_043970.1:11192214-11382214 GCF_902148855.1 Sphaeramia orbicularis
ATAGACAGATAGACAGACAGACAGACAGACAGACAGACAGACAGACAGACAGACAGACAGACAGACAGACAGACAGACAGACAGACAGACAGACGTTTTATTTCTACTTTTCTTTTTTGATGTATTGATAATTTCTTTCCTGCTACATTTTATTATACTTGAATGGAGCAACTGTAACAAACACTAATTTCCACTTGGGATTAATTGAGTGTTCTGATTCTGATTTCAGTTACTTACATTTCATCGATCTTTTCAGAAAGCTGAGACAGTGTTTTTTAAAGATTATGGGCGACAGGTGAACCAACAGACAGAAAACCCTTCCCAACTTCAAAGTCAGACCTAGAAACACCAGTAACTTTTCATTTCTTGCTACATCATTACATTTCTCACACCTAAAAAGGTTTAAAGAGGCAAAACCATAAAAAGGCTGCACCCCATAAACACATGCACATTTGTTAACTTTACGGGTATCTTCATTGTAAGTGCAACAAAAAAGCAAAACGCTAAAGGAAAGACATTAAAAGTTTCCCTTTTATAGCTTTAATGCTATGCGTTATGCTGCCAGTAAGAAGTGGTCTGGCTTTGTTTACAAAGATGAGCGGCGGGCTGAGAGCTGAATAGGAAGCAGGAGGGCAGACGGCAGTCGGCGGCCCAGGGGTTGTGTTGTGCTGTGGACAGTGAGTCAGTGTTTCCACAGTGGGATCTGCCAAACAACAGGCCTCCCACAACACTGCTTCTGTCAGCGCTCCGGACCGGACCACTCAGTGGAAGCAGCTGGCAGCCGCTCAGTTAATACAGTTCACACAGACTTTGAAAAATCTCAGCTGCAAAGCAGAGGCCAGGAGGTTATCCTTTCAGTGACTCAGCGGTGACTGAATGACACTTTGCTTTTCCTTTTCAGAAAAGATTATGTTTGACATGAGGGGAAAATTTCCAGATAACACTGTGTAAATTTGCCAGAAAACTGACTCACGACCATAAATAGCTGTTATTCATCATACATTATTCAAGGTGAAGAACTCGTTTCAGGTCAGTCATCTTGTTGTCCCACAACTCCCTGATAACAGGATTTATGTTACATTTAAGACCATTATGAAGGAAATTTAAGACCTATGTCATATAAATACAAGCAAAAATATAAAGCACATGAAGAAAGTCACAATCCTAGAGTTAGCTACCTCCAAAGAAAATGAACCAAGCTGCAGTTTGCATTTCTTGTTACTTATTTATTTGATTACCTCCGCCAGGAGGTATTGTGATCGCTTTGCTTTGTGTGCGTGCATGTTTGTTTGTTTGTTTGTTTGTTAGCAAGATAACTCAAAAAGTTATGGAGGGATTTTCATGAAATTTTCAGGAAATGTTGACAGTGGCACAAGGAAGAAATTATTAAATTTTTGTGGTGGTGGTGGTGTGTGTGTGGGGGGGGGTGCACGGGGGCCCACTTACCTACCTTGGCAGAGGTCTGCGCTCTCCGAGTGCTTTTCTTGTCTTGTTTTTTGTTAACTCTCAAAGATCTGAACAGCTGCTGTCCACCAAAAACATCTACTGATCTAAAATATTTGATTACTTTTGAACCCTTAAATATAAAATAAAATATAAAATGCAGTTTCTCAGCTTTTCATTGTCATCAGATATCCATACATTCAGAGGCTCTGTCATCAACGTGGAAATGAAATCATCTGAAAAATTAATTAACTAGCAACTACAACCACAATACAGTGGCTGTAGATACTGGTTTTTACATTTAGTTAATCGTATTTTTGCTGAAAAGGTGATTTTTTTTTCTTGAATTTTCTCTTTTAAAATAACTTTTGAAATTTCTCTGAATGTTAACGAACATCTACATGATCCCTAAATATAGGGAAACACCTAATTTACATTGAAAAATGCAAAGTATAACAGTAATAAATTACTTAAAGGGTCATATTTTGCTAAACCCACTTTTATTAGTCTTTGGTTCATTTATTTGTGTATTTGGACCCAAATATTTCAAAAAGTTTGAATTTGAACCCTCCAGGTGCTGCAAAGCTTCTTTATATTGATTTTGGCAAAAATCAAGTGGATTTCTACAACCCATTTCAATTCCTGCTTAATTTGTCATGTCTATAACTAGTTACGTTACGACATTTGCACATATAAGGTCAAGACTTCCGACGAACATTTCTCCGAGTACGCCATAATTGTTTGTCAGCAGCAGCGGTTGTAGTCCATACTGAAAATATGTCCAAACTTTCAAACGATTACCTAAAATGTTCAGTTGTTGGTTGAATGGGACAGAGCAGCACAGCCGACAACCTGGGGGGGGCGGGGCGTAAAGTGGCTCATGTGCATTTAAAGGGTCAGTGCTCAAAACAACTTTCTGGTGTCATAACTCAGAAATAGGGATGAAGATGGACCTGTGGAGTTAAATTAATGAAGAATTCAGACCCAAGCATAGCATGTACAGTTTATGTAGACCACAGGGAAATGTTTTAAAATGCATAATTCCTTTTTTTTTTTTTTTTTTAAAAAAGCAAAATATCACTCCTTTAAGACAGTTAAATGCAGAGAAAATGTAATTTGTAAATGTAATCAAAAAATACCTCTACTTCTACTTCTACCAAGTGTTATAGACATTTTTTCTTCATAAAATACATTTAAAAGTAAGACTGAAACTAATGCAAGTTTACAAAAGTTAATGTTAATGCAATGAATGATAATGAATCACTGACATCATAATTTAGGCATTTTAGGCCAAAAATCTGATTATTTGATTTTAGATGTTTTTTGAAGAAACCTCATGATGGCTGCTGTAGCTAAATTATATGTTGAGCTTTTTCACAAAGACACTGACCGCATATAAAAGCCAGCTTCCACAGTTACGAAACAAGGTCAAAAACAGGCCATGGCTACTGCTGATGTGTGGTCACATACAATAGTAAGAGTAACGGAGCTGGAATCCTAAACTCTGTCTATATTTCAATGGTCCCTGAATGAAAATAAAATAAAATACTGAACATATACTGAGTCTTGGGGGATGTGAAGCAGGTGTGCCTCCTTGTACAATTCTCTACCTGCCAAGAGCAACAAAGTGGCTCCCAGGAAATTCATGACTAACACGTGAAAGGCGGAATTCCACAGAAAGAGCGGACACCAACTAACCAACAGCAGTCTGTTACAGTTAACTTTAATCACATCATCTTATTTACTAATCCAAGTGTACAACAGGACCATGTAAACAGATTCACAGTGCCATGAACATGATTGGAGTTTTTCCCCAACACACGGTGTCTTTGGATTAAAAATACAAAAGATAACCATGCACATGTGAGCATTTAGCCACAGCCCCGGTTGTTGAGGGTTGCAGTGCAGCTTGAAAAGTAGGTGGGCAGCCCTGAAACCAGTCCAGTCTGTCCCAAAATGAACTGGTCAGAAATAGCAATGAGCCTGTTTACAAGACCGTAAAAGTCTAATAACTGGGAGTAATCAGATAATTGTAATATTCAGATCTGATGCGTTTACACACACTTTAGAAATGCGATAATCGAAAACCCTGATTTAGATGTTTCAGTCCATAATCAGATTTCTTTCAGAGTACGTACGCACATAGTGATGGTAGGCTCAAACTTCCTGTGATTGTCTTCTGCTCACATTTGACTATGTAACTTAGGTTTTCTATGATTTTGATTATTTTTATACATGCAGATGTAAAAGAATGAAACAAGTGGTGCCAGGCACAACAAACCCTGCCCCTTGCATGTATAGTAGCTTATTTTGGCATCGATCCAGCTGACGTCATCATGTCCATGCATGTGGTGATGTCAGCATATTAACTGCCTCTATATATGTGCCAAGTTTTAAGTAAATTGAAACCAAATGTATGTTTTTATAGACATTTGAAATTTCACCCATTATAAGTAATGGGAGAAAAAAAAAATATTTAAAAAAAATTTGAACTTTGACCTACTTTTCCCAAAATGTATTGATATCTATTCAGGGTCACTGGCAATCAATAAACCCAATTTGGTATGAAATCAACCAAAGGTTTTGATGCTGAAGACATTTGAAATTTCACCCATTATAAGCAAATGGGACAAAAAAAAAAGATTTTAAAAATTCTTAAAAATTTTAACTTTGACCTAGTCTTCCCAAAATGTAATCAGATCTATTCTGGGTCACTGGCAATCTATAAACCCAATTTGGTATGAATTTAACCTAAAGTTTTGCTGCTAGAATGTTAACAAACAAACCAAACCAAAAACAATACCCCTTGCGTCCCCTTTGGGGGCAGGGTAATAAATCAGGTTAACCTGTGTACATGCACAAAGACATTGGACTATCGAGGAGAAATCCAGGTGTGTTAATCTGATTTCTCATAATCAGATTACTGCTGTTCTCAGATAGAGCAGAGCAGATTATGCTGTTTACATGATTACTTGAATAATCTGATAACTATAGAAATTGGATAATGATCTGAGTATTAGCTAGTGTGCATGCAAACAGGCTCAATGCCCAGAATAATTAATGTGCTTGAGAGTAACATAGTCAGGTTAAAATACATAAAATATGCACTAAATGTGGTTGAGCCATTCTTTTTGGATATATTAGATATATATTGGATATATTTTTGGATATATTCTTTAATACAAATATAATACAATTCTATGATGTGAGGTAATTTTCCTAATTCAAATGGACAGAGGGCAGCAGAAAAGTACTTGTCGTGTGTATACTACTATTAGTTTGTTTTATGCATCTATTAGATGGGAGACTTGTGTGCTGCTAGCAAGCTAATAATAATTTGGGAGCACTAGGGCTCTCACAGACTGATTTTAGAAGTTATAGTTAAATCTACAGCCACACTGGGCAAACACGCAGACTGTGTGATGATAAAATCTACTAAATCTGAATGTTAATGCAAGTAGAGATAAAAGAGTTAAGTATCATCAGTAAACATTTACAACAGTTGCGACCAATTAATCTAATTTAATGGTCATGTTGTTACAATAGTGGTTTTCATGAAAACAGAAAAAACCTTTAGTTAAAGGGAAGGGCCATGACTCAGGAAGAGGAAACCTGGAATTGCAAAGAAAGCTTGAGGTTAGAGTTTGAGTTTTAGTTGACATAAACACATCAATCACATTAGTAAGTGTGGTATTTCGTGATGTGTTTCTAAAAGTTGTTACAAATAGGTCATAGCAGCAGTCAAAATTTCTGGCACTATCTGAACTTTGTCCCAGGCCACATCAACAGCCATCTTTGAACCTCTCTAAAAGTATGACATATGGTCACTCCTTTTTTCTTTTTTTTCTTTTTTTTTTTTAAATGATATAACGAGATGACCAAGATATTGCAACATTTTGTCATTTTTCATTGGAAACGGTCTGAAATTGTGCAGTGGATGTGCACTGTGACACTAGGACCCACTTATAGGCTTGTACCTAATGTGCAATTCATTCATTATTAACAATTATAAAGCCAGTGAGAACAGGACATATAACAGAAATGTGTATTTTAAGCTTGGGTCCTGAGAAGACACCACTTTTATAAAGCTTGGGACAGTTTGAGAATTCCTGCTTTAATGTGTTTTAATTCTACTATAATCTGTTGTGTGTTTTGACTTCATTTATTACATATTGTCTTGCCTTAAATACTTTCAAGCGGCCCCATTAGCGTAACTCAAACAGCTCTGATCACATAATAGAAATGACGCACAGTACATACACATCCAAAAGCACAAGTATTTTTAATCTTTTGTCTCCGAAGTCCTGACTCATCTGAGCAGCCTGCATAACTCACTGTCAATACCTCCAAGCTCTGGAGAGAATCTGTGCCGTGACCTTGCCCTGTTCTTGGTATTTTTTTCTGTTCAAAAGGCAAAACAAAGAGCCTGCTACAACTTTAAAATAAGAAAGCACATCAGTTCTTTCTCCAGGTTGCATTCCCTAGTGTAGCAGCTCTGCTTGGCTACAGTCTGGAATGCTGCTACCATTGACTACAGCCCAGCCTCGGTGGGATTTACACAGTAAGATGTACAATCTACACTCACTCTGCACATGAAGAACATGCCTTCTTACTGTGGCAGCCGACAAAACTGTTATATTATTTAGATGTCAAGTATGAAAAAACAAGTGGACATGAAAAAGATGCTTTGCATTTTGGTAAAGTGGACATTTTTTTCCATTGGCTTCTATATTTAGGTCAGTAGCTTTAGATTAAAAAAAAAAAAAAAAAAAAGGAACGCCAGACAGAAAGAAGCATCATAAAACTAACCATGTATTTCAAGTGCAAACAGCACACATGCATGCATACCTTGTTCTTTCCTTTTTGCACTCATTCCAAACTAACATTCCAGACCAGTTCTGCAGCCTCATAAAAGTTACTTTATTAAGAGCACTGTGGCGACAGGTCTTTACACAGACTGCTTGTTGGCCTACTTCTGCTTCAAGAAGAAGAAAACCAAAACAGCAGATCTACCATTCAGTCTTTACACGAAGGTTGAGCCAAGACCATTTCTAAACAAATTATGGTAGATGTAGGCTACATAATTAGTCAACTCACAATCATCAAGTATGTGTCAGGTGATCTTTTGGATTCAGTGGCACTGAAAATAGAGACGTAAAACATTAAAACAAAATACAGCCAATCCTTTTGAAAAAAAAAGAAAGAAAGAAAAGAAAAAAAGAAAATGTAAAATAGCCACATTTACATCAGCTGGTTTGAAGTGAACAAACTAAGGACAATGTCATCAGAAGGTGGCGATGTAGGTACGTTACACATGGCTCTAACAAATTAAGTAGAGAAAGTAGGACATTTACTTCCATCAAAGACCCCCAAGAACCAGGTGACTGACGGAAGAGTAATTTTCTGTTTCACTGTCACATGGTTTTCTCCACTGCCCATCCCTTTCAGAGACTAGCAGCAGGTCCAGTCCCTTTCATTCCAATGTCAGAAGTGAACATGATTTACAGTTTTTGACTCATTCTTTTACCCTAGAGCCATCCAAGTAATTTTTAGACTCATTTTCCACATTTATTTTCACATATTTTCGGACATTAGATTGACATTTTTAAGATGCACAGATCAGGGATGACTTGACTTTTTTTGAGGCCTGTCTGAACTTGTTTGGATGAGGTAAAAATGAACAAGAAAAATCAGAGATAATTATAATAAACTCATTTTAGTTACCAGTAAAAGAAAAAAACATTCAATTACAGAATTACTGTGTATTAAAGTACTATTGGAACTATTAGTATAAATCTACGTTCCTTCTGACATCGATTGCACGTAGGCTACAGGAAATAGTTGGGTTTCATATCACTGACAAAGCAGAGGCTGGACCATCAAAATGTTAAAAGTAAACTTTGTCTTTGTAGGAAAATTCATACTCTGTATTTTACTCATTCCAAATCATACATAGTTCCTAGAATGAACACATAGCACACGCATTAGGAGCCGTTGTCGAGCATTATGGGAAAATAAGGGAAGATGCTTGAAACAGCTGATGACTCACATGACTTAAATCCCTGCTAAGTCATAGTCAGAAAAGGTGTTTCTATCAAGTGTGCACCTGTACTGGTCATGCTTATGACATTAATTGTGCTTTGGGTATTACATATAAGCAGTATAAAAATAAATAAATAAAAATCACCATAAATGCACCACACTGGACCTTTTTTATTAGGTGACTTACAGGCAGGGGCAGAATCTATGGGGAGCAGCCATTGCCAGCCAGAAGTGATGTACCAGCGTTAATTCTAGGTGATCAAGTGTGAGTAAAAAAGCAGCAGTCAGTGAGCATGACTGAGTTGAAACCATGTATTTGTACTTGTTTGTGCAGCCATAACCTTTGCACTCCGCCAATGTCCTAGAGACGCAACCCAGCACTGGCTGATAATGTGTCATCTTAGACTGGTGTCTGCTGCACGGGGTCAGTGATCAGTCCATCTCAGCCCAGGTATTTGGACAATACAACGTTACTGCGTCACTGGAACAGCCTGTGAAGGAGGCAACATGTCGCTGACCATACCTGACTGATGGAGCAGTGACTTATTACTCACATGTACTTGACGACAGGCTATGACGTAAGTTACTCGACAGAAAGGCAAGTATTATATATGTGATCTTTTGTAATAGCTAGCGATGAAAATTTACTACAGGTACCCTTTAAGCTAATCAATTCAGCAAAAACCACCTCAAACAAAATTGACATTGGGAGGAGGTTTCCCATCAGCCATACTTCAAAATGTGCAAAAAAAAAAAAAATATGTTGATGGAAACCAAAGTCCGAATGTACCAAGGCAGACATGAAAGTATGCAACCTGGCCAGCATACTGTACTTTCCGGACTATTGGCCACACCTGACTATAAGCCACACCCACCCCATTTCCAATATCGCACCATCAATTCATTGATGCCAAATTTACGTGCAGCAGCTCTATTTCCTTCTTCAACAACTGGATCGATTGTTAGCCCGGAAAACATAAATTAGCTGCATCATTTTTGAGCCGTGGGTTCACAACATGAGGAAAAAAGTAGTGGCTTATAGACCAGAAATTACAGTATATCCGCTGAACAGAGTTGCTTGGAAAGCGGGTGTCAGACACTCTAGCCGCCTGCTGCCTACCCCAGAACATGGAACACCTTCAGCAGATGTAAACTAAAATCAGGATCAGACAAACATGGATGGACAACAATATTCAAGAAAAATGTGTGATACTCAATACACAGAGGTTTCTTGAACTAATCCAAACCATTCCCTAAAAATGCAAGCGATCAGAGCTCAGTATATCTGCCTCTTCACACCTGCTGTCCTGTGTGGAATGTAACTACATTTCTCACCTCACATACATCCACAGCAGTAGCACATACACACTACGCTGTTTGCACATGTGTGTGCAGTCAAACATGCTCACACAGTGGCAGCCCGGTGCTGCTGTGCTGCCGGTACCCTCAGGAAAAGCTGACGTGTTTACATTCAAACAATACCCAGAGGGACAAAGCCAAGCCTGTTGTTGTGTGAATGAGAGACTTCAAAACAGGTTTTAAAAGGCGGCCAACCAGAGACTTGGCCTTACAAGAGGTTTTGTGCCACTGGCAAACTCATAATTAAATCTGTAAAGTCAACAGTTTGGATGAGTGAATGATTAGGCAGTAAACACAAGCTACAACCTCTACAATCCCCTCTCACAAGGATTAAGAAAGTAAATCAATTAACTCTGGGTTAGCTCACTGCCCTTTTACTTCACTGGTAATTGTACAGTTACAGTTAGGTTTTAGTTTTAATCAATTCATCAAAATTAAGGCTGCATTCTTTAATTGTTTGTTTAGTTTTATCAGTAGCTGAACAAGACTTTGAATCTACACCTGAAGCTTTGTGACTGTTCTTATGTAGGTTCAGAACAGTGTTCATTTTGACAACAATTTTTAATTTAGTTTTAGTAGTAGTCTTTAGATGAAAGAATGATATAGTTTGAGTCATAATTAAGTCATCTAAACTATTTTAGTTTCAGCCTAGTTTTAGTCAACTAAGAAAACCCTGCAATATGGACCTTTAATAAACAACAGCCTTATAAATCACTTTTTTATATATTATTTTACCAATTTTCTCCTTGAGTATCAAAGATTAGAATTAATTGATTATTCTAACTATGAAATCCATTGTCAATGATTTTGATTAGAATTGAGTAAATTTTTAGGGAAAAAAATGTTCGAAATTTCTTTTAACTTATTTTATCTTAATATTTCCTTTAGTCCTCTATGACAGTGAATTGAATATCTTTCAAAGTAACAAATCAAGGATGTTATCTTTGAGCTTTTGTCATTTTTTTCCTCGTTTTTTAGCCAAAATAAGTTAAAGGCTTTCCTCATAATATTTCAAAAAACAATATATATTTTAAAAATATTTGAAAATATATTGTATATTATACACCATATATAAAACTAAAAGGCTACATAAAAATAAAACCTATGTTCCAAAACTATTACCCTGATATGAAGACAGTTACAAAGCTTTTTTTTTTTTTTTTACAAATAATTTAAAGTGTTGTTTGAGTCTTTGAGATGTTTAGCATGAGGTCCAGAATTACTGCTTGAAACACATTAATTAGTGCTTTTGCTGAATCAGAGGTCATCATGTAATATTCATCCCATATTCTGCTGTGCCAAACCATGCATTAAAGCCAGTGTTTGCTTTACTGCAGATGTGCGCTTAATGCATCATTAAATGGGGGGGGGGGGGGGTCACCTTTCCTTCAGTGCATTAAAACCTAATTTCAACAGGAATACTTTGGAGTTACAGGGACTATTTTAATGAGGTCTTTAAAATACTGTCATTGTGCGCTAGTGCTGCTGTTTCTCAGGCTTCACTAAGCGACTGAAATATATTTATAGTGTGGAAATTCTGTCACGGATCTCTGAAACCATCGACCACAAACCATAGAGCCTAGACGGCGGAGGAGCAACTCACAAAACCTTGAGTCACTCCAGTTTCTAAGCATCTGGGTGCAGAGGCCCTTCAGCTCATTTAAGGAGGGGCCTTTTATTGGCTCCACAAGGAGAGCTTTCAGTGGTGTGGGTCAGGAGAAGGCTGTGTTTATTCACCCAATGAAACGCAAACACACACACAAACATGCCGTCTTCCCCTGCTTCCCCTTTCTGTTTGACACACAGCCTCCTCTGTATCCGTCTCATTTTGGACTCTCTCTCAACCCTGCACATTATTGGCACATTGAGCTTTGTTGATGTTGTTATTGGCGTACGTCTGTGTCTGTTTTGAGCGCACAAGTGTGTACAGTAGGTGTGTGCAAAGTTGTGTTGTATTTACGTCATCCTGGATTTACTGAAACTTAAGAGAACCTAGGGGAGTTTCTCGGTGGGGAAAACAAGCAGAACTAATGAGAATATTCACAGTCCAAGGTGACGCATAAAAGACAACCTTTACTAACACAACCACTAACAATTAATACACGCAAAGAAACAGAGGTACAAACACCACACAAAATCACTATCATCACACCATCACTTATCCAACATAAAAGGTGCATAGGGCATATCGCAATAAGCTGGATGGTAAAAATTATGATGCAGAACATAGAACAGTTCAACAATTTTACTACTGTCAGACATCAGCACATTAGTAGCGAAACATGATCTGAACTTGTTTTATGTCCAACACCATGATGTAGTAGCAGCAACAAAACATGTTAAAATCCTGCATGTTAAAGTGAACTAATGGAAAACTTCTAATATTGGCAGACTCAAAATACACTAGCTTTATAACAGTCGTGTTAATGGCCCATGATGCAATATCCTCTGTACAATGATGTACAGATACAAAAAATTTTGTTGGAAATGCGCAGCAACAATGGCCAAATCAAATACACATCAACATTTATACCACATAAATTATTTTACTGTATTACAATAATAGCCTAAATAATTGCCTCGATGTCCAAAGTGCGCACGGTTCAAATGTAGTCTCACAGTGCTATAAAACCCTTTGCAATGTTTGGTCACCTGATATGCTGTAAAATTCATGAATGCATTGCTTACACTGGACTTCCTGGGTCATGTTACATCTTATCTGTTCCACGCAGCCACACAAACACAGACACTTATGTAATACAGAATATGCATAGTGCACACATGCACCTGAAGCTTGATATCAGCGATTGGTTGTGGGCGCTGTCTCCTATTATGTCATTCTACTTACATTGTGTCTACAATATTAGTGTGCGCATTCTGTTTCCTTGTATGTCCTCATATGGTCGACCAATAAACAAAATCACAGTTGTAAAAAAAATGGATGCTACATAATCATCTCAGTTAAATGAACTTAAGTGTGATTTCGTAGTTAGTGGCTTAATGTATGTCTAATTCCTCCGCTCTTCATTTCTGAACATGACTCACAGGTGATCCGTGACCTACAACAGGGGTCAAACTCATTTTAGTTCAGGGGCCTCATACGGATCAGTAAAATAATAACATAATAATAACCTATAACCGTAAAAATCATGTGCAATCTGAAATTTCTTAAGAAAAATAAGTGCAATTTAAACAATATTATGTGTCAGTTTATCATTTACACATGTGCATTATAACTTACAGATCACAGTGGATCTACAAATACACAAAACATTTCATAACAGGCAGAATGTTGGATTCTATAAGTACTGTATTCTTGAGACATTTCTGGATGTTCATATTTATTCAGGTTATTCACATTTTATTGTGAAAGGATACTTTGTAGCTAAATGTAAATATTTTCATTACGTCATTTAACTTTTTTCTTATTAAACAAAGAAGAAAATTTGGGTTATTATGTTATTATTTCACTAAAGATCACATTGGTCTGTGCATGACCCCCAAACTAAAATGAGTTCAACACCTTTGACGTTTAATATCTTCAATGTAATTTCTGCACTTTGCAAATTCATACCGCCGGCCGGATCAGACCCTTTGTTCGTTAAGCATCTGTGTGTTATTTATGCAATACATTCTATACATTTTTCAAATCGGATTTTATATTTTTTTTGTGTTTTCTGGCCTTTTATTTTGATATAGTAGGTTAAAGTGAAAAAATAATAGGCAGATAATATAAATGAAGTTGTGATGAAAAAAAAACAAACCAAACATGGGTATAGTAAACATTTCTGTATATAGTATATAAAGGCAAAATCAGAAGTACTGAAAAACAGCCAAAATAGGCCCAGACCACTAAGGGCTAATATTTGAACGTTTCTGCCAACAGAAGGTACATTGTGCCAGTTATTTTATTTGGTTGTTTTTGTTGTTTTTGTTGTGTTTTTTTTTTTTTTTTTTTTTCAAAATACAACTTGGTTAAATTATTTCAGTGTGTGTATAAGTACTTTTTGAACATTTTGAGCACAATTTCAACAATACCGCAATAATAATGATAATCGTGGTCACAATAACCGTGATATGAAATTTTCATATCGTTACATCCCTACTTATAATATGGAAATGGTTACAGATATCAATATAATTACTATTGAGCACTGAGAGGAAGTCATATATGGACTTTCATTTAATTGGTTGAGTTATCCTCACAGTAAAAGTACCCCACACTTCTATTGGGAGATTGATCTCCAGCATCAAGACCACAGGACTCTAACATAGCAGCAGAACCTGACAACCTCCCAAATTCAAGTTCTTATTGAGTCTTGATAGAACATGCCGGTGACATACAGGGACACTGATCCAGGTCTTTTTTATTTCGTGTATCTCTCATTCTCGCCGCTTCCTCAATTCAACAACATCCATCTCCTCCTCCTCCTCCCTCTCAGCCAACTCTTTTTATTACCTGCCAGTCTTCCCTTTCCATTTTCCCTCATCTCTTTTTCTTACTGCACTCTCTTCAACTGCAGGTCCCTTCTAAACTATCAGTGAGCATCTCTATGTGATGCCATGCCCATTTTTAACTTAGTTACAGACTCTTTTCTATTTCTCTCATCTCTCCATCTCATCTCCTTTAATCTGTTCCCCAGCCTGTCCTCATATCTGACTCCCATCCTTACATTTTCTCCTAAGACAGTGTTGATATGTTTATGAGGCCTGTCAGTTATCAGCTGGTTCCAGTGGTGAGCAAAAGACAGACACCACAGTGAGAGGAAGTGTCACCACCTCAGTTTCACATCAACAGCTGCTTAACCCACAAGTCACCCTGCGACATGGGAAACTAACACAAGACTCCAACCAAACACTTCAAAATTCAGCTCTAGGCCAAGACCAAGCAGAAAACAAAATATGTGAAGGTTTGTGCACAAACAACTGCCTACGTGCCCTTCAAGAGAATGTATTAAGTGATTCATTTTGACCTAATGGTATGCACAGATTTTGTTGTACGTGCTGTACAAGATTTTTTTTTTCCTCTATAATTCAGCCTGATGTGTACACTTTAAGTTCTTACTCTTTCACTGTGGTACTCACTGTACTGAAATCTTTTTTGCAAGATTATTTTCAAAGCTTAGTTTAACGAGAAAATCAGCAACACTTTCCAATTCACCTGGGAAATTCATATTAAAATCATCCTAGAAGAATATCTGGGTCAGGACCTGTCTACATCCTCTACAGCTGCAAAAAGTTACCAAAAAAACAAGTGACAGCATTACAGAAAATCATACTTCTTTATGCATGCAGTTACCCTGAGTGATCATCTACTGTGGAATAGAAGTCCTCTCAGATGGGAATTCAAGAAACGCCAATGGTGTGTGTGAATTATGGCATCACTTAGAAATAACAAGAAACACATTACTTTCCATTTCAAACAAAAATATATATATGCATTTCTTTAAAGTAAGTCAAATTTAACATTTCAATGACAACAAGCTTTAGGTATACCAAAGACTTCAAACCTGTGATTAATGCATTAATCACATTATAGAGAGCAGAGAATTAATGTGATTAATGCATTAAGATAGATCCCCAGTCAGGTTCAGCATTACCTCAGAACATGGAAGATGAGCCCTCGGGCATCTGTTGAGCAGCTGGTGTAAAACTGGTTTTCACTTCAGCTGTGTGTTAACATGCATGGCAGAGAACACCTCTCTAAATGAAAAGTATTTATTCCCTGAATGAATTAATACTACTAATACAGCAAACCAAAGATGGAAATGTCACGGCCATGTGTTATATGGTGCATACACTAACGTTTGTGTGCTATCAGTAGTCACGGAGTGAAAACACAAACAGACCAGAGGCTCACCATATGGACATTTTGCTCAACTCTGCCAAACTGTACAGTAAATCAAAACAAGATAAACTACTGCTTCGATCAGACCCCGAAAAACATCTCTAGTTTATTTCCCACTGAGCTGGCGTCTGCATCAGCAAGTTTGTCAGATTTCATCTGTAAACAGAGGTTTTGTGTTGTAATAACCACCTGATATTCATATTATTAACCTTGTGCACTTTTCTGTTTTCTAAACAAAACTCTAAACCATCTAAATCATTTTAATAACTTGTAAAACACAAATCACTGCTAATTCAAGGCAATGTGTCCGGCGCCATTTTCATCGTTGTCATCATCGTCACTGTGGTCGTCTTCACTAGCAATTTCTTCAAACATCTTCTCTCACAAAACTACTGGTCAGATTCATTTCAAATTTTATATGTAGCTTCCTCTGGACAATGTCTACAAAATTTGGTCACAGTTTTGCAATACTTTGATTTCTGAATTTCTGAAATATGAAAAAGTTGCCATTACTTATAATGGTCCATGTTTTGATGACTTATAACATGGAAATGGTTACAGATATCAATAGTTACTATTGAGCACTAACAGAAAGTCATATATGGACTTTCATTTGGGTCCTGGCCTCTGACCTTTAGTGACCTTGAATGGTCAAACTCAAGGTCACCAATGTCTAGATTTTCATCTTCTCCAAAACTACTGGTCAGATTCATTTCTATTTTTTTATGTAGCTTCCTCGGGACAATGTCTACAAATTTTGTTCATAGTTTTGAGAAATTTTGATTGGTGAATTTTTGACAAATTTTAGAAATAGTAAAAAATTGCCTTTACTTATAATGTTCCATATTTTGATGGCTTATAACATGGAAATGGTTAGAGATATCAATATAGTTACTATTGAGCACTGATAGGAAGTGACATATGGCCTTTCATTTAATTGGTTGAGTTATCTTCCAGTGAAAGTATCACCCACTTGTACTGGGAGACTGATCTCCTGCACCAAGACCACAGAATTCAAGTTGTTACTGATTCTTGATAGAACATGCCAGTGAGTTACAGAGCCATTGGCCCTATTTTTTTTTAACCACATAGCTGACATAGGCAGCTGTCAGGTTTTATGCAAATTCACTGAAATGTGCAAGCATCCAATCAAACAGTATGACTGTGAATACCACTTGTGTAATTACTAGTGTCACATCATGTGCTGTAGTGCGAGAGGCGGCTCTGTGTATGACTGCAGTCCCAAGTTATTTCAGGTCTCCTGTTTCAAAAACACATTATGACCTTAGGCTACACTGGTGACAGACGTAGAGACGCTGCAGGTGCCAATGACGAAGTACGATAGACAAAATAAAAGTTGACAGATTCCCGCCAATACGCAGCTGTAGAAGCACTCGACTTCACACAAACCTGCACAGAAGCCCGTGGAAACCAACTTACACACATCTACTTTTTGCTGTTTCCCATAGTCGTCTGTGACCTACATCCTCTTCCTTAACAAGTCAATAACAGAGTGAAATGCCTCAAACCAAAAGGCATCAATTTCACGTCCTAACCTTAGACTTGGTATGTTTCTGTCTAAATGCTGTGTTTTTCAAAGGAGGCGCAAATGCCATTTAGAGTTTCTGCTTATCCAAATCTGTTCTAAATGTGTGTTGTAGAGGAACTGATTTTTAGTTAATTCACAAAAACTCACCAGAAAAACAAGAAAAATGTTGATTAACAAACAAAAGTGATACGAGAATATTGTCTAGAGATTATGTCCTACTATTAGATTTTTTTTACTTTTTGCTGTTAACTGTGAAATTTCTCCACAGTGGGATAAATAAAATCACATCTCATCTTATCTGCATGACTAAACGTTTTATTCCCTCGTGCAGGTGTGAAATTAGGGCTGAACAATGCGGTGAAAAGTCATGCTGTCAATATTGCAGCAAATACTGTGATTTCAGTGAGTCTACATGCTTAGTTTTCAAATAAAATCAACAGATTACTCATTTAGAAATATCCAGTCAAACATACAAACTTATACAAACTATGAAATTACAAGAACATAAAAAATAGTTTGTTTTTTTTTTGTTTGTTTTTTTTGTTTTTTTTTTTAATATGTACCGGTATTTCTTTTTACATTTTTTTAAACAGTACCTCCTTCTGCCACTTAGTCACTAAATCCACAACCAGAAGTTGTGTGCATTTTTTTTTCATTTCTGCAGTAAGACAATCCTAAATGTGGACCTTAAATTGCTGCTTTTCGTGGTTATAAAACAGCACAACCTGACATTGGGATTCCATCAATTTTGAAATATGCCTTGATAGATACAATGTGCAGGAAAGTAAAAATAAAAGCTGAGCCATAATGGAATGATTGAAAGGTTGAGACTTAACATTCGCAATTATGAATCATCAAACATGGGCAACATTCAAGGGCAAGGCAGTTCACAACCAGAGCAAAAGTCCTCTAATGGTGGAAAAACAAAGCTACCGTCTTTGTGCCATCTATAGAGGACAAGAAATTTGGACAACTGGCACAAAAAGTACACTACCACTATCCTTTAACGTCAGCTGCTTGAGCTGCGTAACCACTGGTCCAACCACCGTTTTTGGTAACACACAGCATCTTTGGAAATGTACTCCATCTCCTTGTATGAGCTCCAAGAATCCAGCAGCAGCCACACACCGTCTGCATCTCCTGCTCTGCTTAGAAAGCTACAAGTCGCCACTTAACTTCATGTTTCTCTTGCTCTGCCTCACTTGCTCTGTCCCCTGGGAGCCTTGTGGCTACGTGATGGTTGGAATTCCCATAAATGTCCGATTCATACCGGGTGCACCCAAAACCACCATAAATCAGCCTGCGTGATTTGTTGCCTGTTGCCAGCGGGGCGTCTGGATGGCACTGGAGAAGGTAGGCAACGGGGGAGGAGCCGGATAGAAAAGCCATGAAAGTGGGAAAGGTTGACAGGGCATAAAAACCTGCGGTAGGAGAGATTACCTACTGAGCCAAACATCTGCACCAGAGACAGACGTACCTACAGCAAGTCTAAAACTCCCATCCAAGGAATTCTGCTGATCCATAAGATTATTAATACCACTGAAGATAGATGTTTAATATTTCAAAAAATCATAAAAAATCAAAACATCTCAAAACTATTAAAAACTTTGTAGACTTTGTCCCAAGGAAGCTACATCTAAAATTTGAAATGAATCTGGCCAGTAGTTTCGACGACAACGAAGACAATGAGAAAGAAGAATACAACAATGGCACAGCGCCTTCACAATAGCTCACAGCCTATCGGACAGTGGGCTAAAAAACACCTATTTGACCATTTACACGTTTAAACTCCATCAATTATCACTTGAACAAACATACACTGCCTTAACTGAAGCATATGGTCTTTGAGTCATCGCACTGTGAACTAAAGCAATCATCAACAGAACCCCCACATGAATATACCATCAATCATCAGATACCAATGCCACCTCACCCATTTTCTTAATCACACTAGAGACTGTTCTGGAATATGCCTAGAAAAAGTACTGCCTTCACTATTTTAGAGAAAAATGGACTGCACAGAAGAGGTGGACATAGCAACTAGAGACAGGTGATTCATCAGATGCACATGGATGTTTTTACCAACTACATCAGGGGTGTCAAACTCATTTTAATTCAGGGGCCACATACAGCCCAATATGATTTCAAGAAGGCCGGACCAGTAAAATAATAATAATAATAATAATAATAATAATAATAATAATAATAATCTTTTAGTGTGGAAAAAAGTCAAATTACCTTATAAAATGTGAATAATATGGAAAAACCATGTACAACCTTAAATTTCTTCAGAAAAACAAATGTAATTTCAACCATCTTATATATCAGCTTTGATTAATACAACTTATAGATTAAACTGGATCTATTATATTGTTAAAGTTACACTTTCAACATGTCAGGTTGTTCATATTTGTTCAAGTTATTCACATTTTATTGTGAAAGGATTATTTGTAAATGTAAATATTTTCATAAAGTAATTTTACTTTTTTTTTATATTAATGAAGAAGAAAATTTGGAGCTGTCATTATTTGTAGGGTATTATGTTATTACTTGAGATCACATTGGACTGTACATGGTCCATGAACTAAAATGAGTTTGACACCCTTGACTATCTAGTGTCAAGTGTCAAGTACCCTTTGGCGGGCCACTTTTGGCCCGCGGGCCTTATGTTTGACAACCCCTAAACTACATCATTACATTCATAAAGGAAAACAGCAGCTTGAAACATAAAAATCACACTTAGAATCTCATGAATATTTTCCAGTTCATTTGTTTTTATTTATTTATTAATTTAGTTGCTTAGATATCTATTAGCCTACTTTGAGTTATGCTTGGATATTAAGTTCATTGGTTGTCTAATACTGTCAAATATAGTTAATTTTATTCTACTCATATTTTTTTTCAAGCAGTGATATCAGTCAATGTTTTTTTTCCCCAATACAACCTATCATTATTATATTGGTCTTTAAAAATCCACTATCAATCTCCATTGAATCACCATTTGTGTCATCACCATCCTGATATGATTTATGCCAGAGGTGGCCATGTTCAGAAAAGTTGGTGAAGCTGGAAAAGAGTATGGATAAAGAATGAAATTCATCAAATTTAACACAATCTTACTAAAAATTCTAAGTATGTAATGTTATGACACTAGCAGGTCATTCCTGCTCCTTATAAAACAAATGTGTTATAACTTAACAACAGAAGCAGCAGTTTTGTAAAATATACACCACACTATTTATCAGATGGGCTGATAAGATGCTTAATGCACAACCAGTTTAAGCTCATATGAGCAAATCAGTGAAGCAACATGTGATATGTGTGTACACAAAAATACTGCTTTCCATGTTACACAGCAACACAGAGTGCAAATAAAAACAAAACATGAGATCAAGCATATAAAGGCTTGTGTGGCAATACATTCAGTGTGTTAAAGAACATTTGTCATTTGATTTCTCTGGAGAAAATAGTTCCAGATTTAATCCTCCCAGTCATTTCCACTTTGTACTAAAAATACTGCAGCTTAGTGTTTACAGTAACATCCATAAAATCTGGTTAAAAATTAAAAAAATTACCAAAAATTCCTGTCAAGTCTGAGAACTAAACTCATGAGTTAATCTGGACCTCAGTCTTCATTTTGGATTCAATTCTTGTTGGCCTTTCCTGACAAAGTGTAAATAACTCAAAAAAGATTAAAAGGTCTGCAGTCACACTAATGCTTAGATGAGGAAAAGAGGCAGATGTAATGTAAGCCAAAGCTCAAATCTGGGATTCACATGATTAATCACACTGAAAAAATCATCTAAGGAGGAAATTGCTCTCGTATTTTCCAGCGTCTTGAGGCCATTTGTCAAAGATGTGAAGACAAAGTGTAAACTGGTGTGAGTTATTGCATGAACATGATATGAATACTCATCAAACACGAGGACCTGTCCACTCATACACATCATAGTGGGAGTGTTTTCTACTGAATCCATGACGAAAGGTAAACCTTATCAAAGTCTTAAAAATGATGTGTTTGATAAATCACAGACCTGCCTCTATGACTGACACACATCTCTGAACTAAACAAGGTTGGTTTGGTTTGTTGGACTTGTATAAAAGCTCTCTATGAAAGGCGTGAAAGAGGCTTTTTACTTCACATGCATCCACAAACAAACAGAGGATCAGGAGCAAAAAAAGGGGCCTTTTTAAAGCACCGTGAAAGCACCAAACTAGAGCCAACCTGGTTTTCTAAAAAACATTTTTTTGTACGGCAATAGGGCTTTGAAAAGCGCTTGCACTTCAAAACTATTACCAACAGCTGAACACGGGAGGCAGTATGGCCGGCGTGAGCTATTTTTGGGCAAAGAGTGTAACTGAAGCAATGACAAGCCAGCTGTGTTTCCACAGCTTCATGAAGGGAGGAGGTAGAGGAGAAGGAGGAGGAGGGATGAGAAAACAGCAGTGATTAAATTTAACTGGCCTCATTCAAACTACGGTTTACACAAACTATCCCCTGGGTTTAGACGTAAGCCCACTGATGGGAAACCGTGTTGTGTTTTGTTGTGATTAGTAAAGTTGCATTCACAGGCTGAGAATGCAGAGCAGTAGAGTGGAGTGGAGTGGAGTGGAGTGGGGTTTTTCCTCATTTAACCACACAGACCCAGAAAACCAAACGTGTCATTGGGTTGAAACAGTTCAAGACTGACTCTCATTGCTAAAGACATTTCTGACTCAAGATGAGAAAAAGACATTTATCATTTTTGACAGGGACAAGTGAAACCATCTGAAAACAACCAGAAAGATAAGTCCTCAAAATAAAAGCTGCTTTCTGGTAATACTCAACACAAAAGCACTACATGACCTCAAATGATACAAGCTGCATCATGGGTTATTCCCACAGTAATCACTATAAAAACTAAAAAAAAAAGAGGCGATTAGCTAACTTTTGATCCAGGGTCTTCTTACTATGTCTACTTACCCATTCCTGTCCATGAACCCAGTTACCAAAACACTACATAACCACCAATTCTGCAGAGTCTAGGCTGTAATAAGTGAACTTTAAAGTGCCATACATGCACAGCACAGACTGCAAGACACAACTCTGCTCAACAGTACTGAACGGCAGCTAATTTAAATAGTTTTTAGTGTCAATGAAGTCATGTTAAATGAGCAATAATTAATATACGAGTGCATTTACAGGTTCCAATGAGACTTTCTGTCACAAACAAACGTGGCATTGGTTCATTTCACTCGAAAGTTCAGTTTAATCACATCTTTTCTTGTGCGACTTAAGTGAAGCAACAGTTTGATTGTAGCTAACTTTAGCAAAGCGATGCTAATTACAGACACGATGGTTTTGTTTACCTCCGCCGTCCGCAGCGAGGGCGGTTTCTTCAAAGCCAGTTTGAAGGAAGTTTCCATGGCTCCGGTCATTTTCATAACTTCGCTCCCACATCCACCTCGGGACTTTTACTTCCTCTTCAGGTATAATCTCACTTTCACGACTTGTCGCTACTGTTCTAAGCCGCCGCCGCCGGACTGAGCTAACTCACACACCCGCCGCTCCTCCAGTCCTCGGCGAGCCGAACATGGATGGAGTTTACTCCGGGCGGACCGGGAGGAGAACCCACAAACCCACCGGGGACTACTTCTTCTCAAACTCCGGCAGGACTAAAAAAATCTTCACGTTCAACTACTGCACGTCCAAGAAGGAGTAGTTTGCGCCAAAGTGTGACAGAGAGTTGAAAGCACGGGTAGTGTAGTACATGTTTAGTAAAAGAAGCCTCCTGTCGGTAGTCAGAGATCCAGGAGTGAGTTAGAGATCCCTCCTCCTCCTCCTCCTCCACTCAGGTCTGAGCGGACTGAGTTGACGACATCTGTCTGCACGGAGAGGAGCTGCGTTCACTTACTGTCGGAAATGTGAACATCTGGAGCCCCGGACACAGCATATAAAACAGGGTGTCCCATAAGTCTCCATACATAGGAAAAATAAACGTTTCTTGACATAAACCATTTTTATTTACATAATATGCTCTATATGACTGCCATTTTGTCGGGAACACATTTCAATGCGTGTCCTCCACTGCTGAAGAACTAGAAAGAAGAAATATAAAGAAATTCATGTTAGAACCATATATGTATGGAATGTATTATGTCTCCTATGTATGGAGATTTATGGGACACCCTGTAGACCACAGGTGTCAAACTGGTTTTAGTTTAGGGGCCACATACAACCAGATGTAATCTCAAGTGGGCCCGATCAGTAATATATTAACCCTTTCATGCATAGTGGTCATCGCAGAGGACAGCTGTTCTAAAGTGTTCTCTTATATGGATTTTGTTGTTTTAGTTCCATATCAGCCAACACAGTGGACACATAATAATAATAATAATAATAATAATAATAATAATAATAATAATAATAATAAACTTTATATGTATAGCACCTTTCATACAGAAATTGTAGCCCAAAGTGCTTCACACTGATTGAAAAAATACAATATTAAAATACATTAAGATTCGATTATACATCAAGAAATAAAATGAAATTTGAGAGAAATAAAATAAAATAAAAATAAAAACAGCGCACATTAAAATATTTGATTATACATAACATTTTTGAAGTGCAAGAAATAAAATAAAAACAGAAATACAATAAAATAAAATAAAATAAAATAAATAAAAACAGTGCACATTCCTGGTTCCTGAATTGTGACCCCATTTTTATCTCCTTTCAAAGGCTGATGAGAATAAAAATGTTTTTAATTTGGTTTTAAATATATTCAGTGAACTGGCTTCTCTAATGTCTTTTGGAATTGTATTCCATAACTTTGGTGCATAGTTAGTAAAGGCTGCGTCCCCCATTTTCTTTGTAATATTTCTGGGAGTCGCTAGTAACCCTGCGTTTGATGACCTCAGTGTTCTAGTTTGTACATAATCAATCAGTGAGTTTGCAATGTAACTTGGTCCGGTTCCATTTAGAGCTTTATACATGAGGAGTAGTATCTTAAAATCAATTCTGTAGGTTACCAGTAGCCAGTGCAGGGAAACCAACACTGGAGTAATGTGCTCTCTCTTCTTGGTTTTGGTTAATAACCTAGCTGCAGAGTTCTGAATCAGCTGAAGTCACATGTATCATGTATCATCCCATACACTGTAATTCATACCATTACTGTCAATTTGCTGTTTTAGATCAACCTGATCTGATCTGCAGTAACATGCTTGATTGTAAAAAAACAAAAAAAAACAAAAAAAAAACAAGATAATTGTTATTAAACTGTATTCATTCATTCATTCATTTTCTGAACCCGCTTTATCCTCACTAGGGTCACGGGGGTCGCTTGGAGCCTATCCCAGCTACATAGGGGCGAAGGCAGGGTACACCCTGGACAAGTCGCCAGTTCATCGCAGGGCTGAACATATAGAGACAAACAATCACTCTCACATTCACACCTATGGGCAATTTAGATTAACCAATTAACCTATTAGTGCATGTCTTTGGATGGTGGGAGGAAGCCGGAGTACCCGGAGAGAACCCACGCAGACACGGGGAGAACATGCAAACTCCACACAGAAAGGTCCCACCCCCCGTCGACTGGTGTTGGAATCAAACCCAGGACCTTCTTGCTGTGAGGCACGAGTGCTAACCACTGCACCACCGTGTCGCCATATTAAACTGTAATTAACCCTTTTTTGTTTGTTTGTTTGTTTGTTTGCATATTATCTCTGTGCAGGTATTGTTAAAATGTGAGAAAACATCAGATTAGCAGCAATAAAAATGTTTTTATCTCATAGTTTTCACACAGTATATCAGTAAATACATGTTTCTTTGCCTCTAAAATCCAGCACATAAAATCAAGCTGAGTGGACATTTTTGTAACTCCATGAAAAATAGGTTCATTTAAAAAGATTAAATCACTTTTTTTTCATGCCTACAGAGGAATAAAAACACAGGGGGAAAAAATCTTGATTAAGGTTCTCATAATTCATGCATGAAAGGGTTAAAAAAATTTCTCTTTGTTTTAGTGTGAAATAAGTAAAATTACTTTATGAAACTGGGCGACACGGTGGTGCAGTGGTTAGCACTCGTGCCTCACAGCAAGAAGGTCCTGGGTTCGATTCCAACACCAGTCGACGGGGGGTGGGACCTTTCTGTGTGGAGTTTGCATGTTCTCCCCGTGTCTGCGTGGGTTCTCTCCGGGTACTCCAGCTTCCTCCCACCATCCAAAGACATGCAATAATAGGTTAATTGGTTAATCTAAATTGCCCATAGGTGTGAATGTGAGAGTGATTGTTTGTCTATATGTTCAGCCCTGCAATGGAATGGCGACTTATCCAGGGTGTACCCCGCCTTTGCCCCTATGTAGCTGGGATAGGCTCCAAGTGACCCCCGTGACCCTAGTGAGGATAAAGCGGGTTCAGAAACTGAAAGAATGAATAAATACTTTATGAAAATGTCAATAACCAACCATGCACAACCTAAAATTTCTCAAGGAAAACAAGTGTCATTTCAACAGTGTTGTGTCTCTGCTTATTTTTAACACAGCTTACACTGGATCTACAAATGCACAAAACATTTAGTAACATTTAAAATTAAAATTCCACCTATTTTTCTCAAGACATTTCAGGTTGTTTATATTTGTGCAGATTATTCACATTTTATTGTGAAAGGATAGTTTGTAAATGTAAATATTTTCACTGTGTAATTCAACTCTTTTTAAAAAGCTTTAAATCGAGAAGA
This sequence comes from Sphaeramia orbicularis, assembly GCF_902148855.1. Lineage (NCBI taxonomy): Eukaryota > Metazoa > Chordata > Actinopteri > Kurtiformes > Apogonidae > Sphaeramia > Sphaeramia orbicularis. Next base: position 11,217,181 of record NC_043970.1, read on the forward strand.
AAATTGTAAGTTGTGTTATGGAAATGTTCAACTGATAACCCACACACAAAGAGGAGGAGAGAAAGTTAGAGTTAAAATAAATAAATGCATTTATTGAGAAGTCAATCACAGAGAAACTCTGTAAGTGAAGTCTCCCTAAACAAGAGAAAACTAAAGATTATATAGAACCAAATCCAACCCCCTCAAACTATGATGTCATTCCTTACGTACATCGTACCACCCCATACTACTCCTTCTCTGCTCCGTGAAGAGGTCATGATGACCTCTCCACTCTAACCTTGCTTGGATCCAATCTGGAGTGCAGGCGCCATTCTCTATCTACACATTCAGACATTTAGGTGTTTGGGTTTTAACTCAAGGCAAGAACTCCGTTCCTGGGTTGGGGGTGTTACAGAGTGGTAAACATCACACATAATGACTAATGACTCAGCATTAAAAGAAGATGTACTAACAGTATAAAATATAAAGAGTATAAAATATAAAAAGTAAATTTTTCCACCACAGTTGTCATCATTTGTGGGTTATTATTCTATTAATATACTTGAGATCATATAGGTCTGTATGTATCCCTTGAACTAAAATGAGTTCAACATCCTTGATGCTTAATATTTTCAGTGTAATTTTTGCACTTTGTAAATTCTTCCCAAGGGCTGGACTGGAGCCTTAGACAGACCAGTTTTGGCCTGCGGGCCTTATGTTTGACACCCCGCAGTAGACTACTAACCCTAAACTAATACACTGCTCAAAAAAACTTATTTTGGTCAATTATTTCTCCCCTTTAATATTAAAACTTGGTGTTTATGTTATATATCATTGGAAAACCTGATTAGTCATCTTTACAACTTGGAAGGATCTTGCATTTGTGGAATTAACAACACAGCTAAATGTGTGAGTAGCACACTAAAAATGTGCCCAAATCCCTGCAATATTCTCCCGTTGGGTGAGTTGCTTGGTGGATTGGATAAGGAAAACACAACACATACTGGCCATCTTTACACTATTCATTTTACAGTGTCAGGGACCTCAGTAGCATCTGGAAAATCCACCTGCAGCCAAAACAGCGTGGTACCTCCTCCTGGTCCCCAGCCTGGTGATATTTAGCTCTGGGATAACATCTCATTTTTCAACCAGGAGCTGTTTAAGCTCAAACAGCATTGTGGTCGGTCACTTTAGCACAGATGTGTCAAACATATGGTCTGTGGGCCAAACCTGGCCCGTCAAAGGGTCCAATTTGAGCCGTGGGACAAATTTGCAAAGTGCAAACATTACACTGAAGATATTAACTGTCAAGGATGTCGAACTCATTTTAGTTCTGGGGTCAAATGCACACCAATGTGAACTCACATAAAATAATAATGTAATAACCTATAAATAATGAGTCTTAAATAATTTTCTTCTTGGTTTAATGTGAAAAAATATTATTACATTATGCCTATAAATAATGACAACTCAAAATCTTTTGCTTTTTTTGGGCAAAAAAACATTATATTGAAAATATTTACATTTACAACCTATCTTTTAACAATAAAATGTAAATAACCTGAACAAATATGAACAACCTGAAATGTCTAAATAAAAATTAAGTACAATTTTAACAATATTCTGCCTGTTACTAAATGTTTTGTGTCTTTGTAAATCTGATCTGTAATGCACATGTAGAAATGATAAGTTAAGGCATAATATTGTTAATATTGCAATTTTTTTTTACTGATAATTTTTTTTCAGGTTATTCACTTTTTTTTTTTTTTAATAGTTTGTAAATGTAAATATTTTCATAATTTAATGTTGTTGTTTTTTTTTTTGTTGTTTTTTTTCCCACTAAAATAAAGAGAAAAAATTGGAGTCGACATTATTTATAGACTATTATGTTATTATTTTACTGGTCTGATCCACTGGAGATCAAATTGGGCTGAATGTGGCCCCTGAAAGGACGTGAGTTTGACACCCCTGGGTTGCAACATAAAAAGGCGATTTCTTAAAAGTGGATTTTTTTTTCCGAGCCGTGGTATGATATTTGGCAATTACGAGCTTCGGTAGGAGTACGTGAATGCAGCACCATATCCCTGACTGTCAGTGTCTCTGATTCATTCACTCACACTGAGACTGTGGAAAATACAATGTCCAAGTACTGCAGGTAGAATAAACACAGCATTATGTGGTTCTTAAAAAAATATAAAAAGGCGTTCCATCCTCTGGGGATTTCCAGTTCACGAGGTTTCACGTTTGAGCCCACAGTGGGGTTCATAAGTTAACTCAACCACTAATGGGTTTATTTATTTCCTTTCTTATTTCCTTTCTTTCTTTCTGTTTATGGTCAGTTCTTGCACCAGCCCACATCCACATCCACCCCTGTTCCCGGTGACAGAAGCCAGTCCTACTCCGTGGCCGTGGATTTATTTGCCTTCAGCTCAGACACTCCTTCCTCTATTGCATAACAGCGGTGGGTGTGCTCGTTTTGTTGTCCCTCCTGTGCCGCAGTTATGAGCAGGGCGGAGTCACGGACGCTTTCAGGGTGGCTCATTCAAAGGTGGCTAAAAAAAAAAAAAAAAACAGTGGGTGATCCAGATGGAGACCACCAGAAGAAGTCAAAGCCCCTCCAAAGTAAACACACACGCTTTAACTGTGCAGGACATGAAAGTTAAACTGCAGTTACATCACACAGGAGTAAAATAGAAAGATTAGAGTTTAGACAGAATAGAATAGAATAGAATAGAATAGAATAGAATAGAATAGAATAGAATAGAATAGAATAGAATAGGCTTTGTTCTTATTGCAGAATACCATTGTACAGTGCAACAAAATGTGGTACAACAGTATCAGTATTTTGAGTATTAACCCATAAAGACTCAAACATCCAGACTCTGTTCAACCTAAGAAAGATCAGGCCATACCTAACCGAACAGGCCACCCAGCTCCTGGTGCAGACTATGGTTATCTCCCGTCTTGACTACTGCAATGTTCTTCTAACGGGCCTCCCAGCTTGTGCTGTCAAACCACTACAGATGGTCCAGAATGCAGCAGCGTGTCTGGTCTTCAGTCAGCCTCAAAGGGCACATGTCACCCCCTTACTCATTGAGTTACACTGGCTACACATAGCTGCCCGCATCAAATTCAAATCTTTAATCCTAGCCTACAAAATTCTCAGTGGGTCTGCTCCTGTCTACTTAGGTGCACAAATAAAAGCTTATGTCGCCCCACGACCACTCCGCTCGTCTGGGGAACGTAGTCTGGTGGTCCCCAGACCTTGTACAAGACAATCCAGGCTCTTTTCATGGGTCGTTCCACGTTGGTGGAACGCTCTACCAAGTGCTACAAGAACAGAGTCATCCCTGCCTATCTTCAAGAAGCTCCTGAAGACCCAGCTCTTCCGAGAGCACCTCCTATCCTAGCACTTTCAAACATTCCATTTTAAATATTCTAAGAAGGTTTTTCCCAGGATAACCACAGATTCTTCCAGGATTATCTCTGGACCTGCTGCGGTGGTCCGGCCTCTTCCCTGCCCTCATCATCACCACTCACTTATCCTCAACCGTTTCCATGTGTCTCCCCCTACTCCCCCTACTCCCCCCTTCTCCCCCTCTCCCCCAGTCTCTATCTCTATTGCTCTCTCTTTTTCCCCTTCTCTACTCTCTCTCTTTAACCCCAACTGGTCAAGGCAGACGGCCATCCTCCAGGAGTCTGGGTCTGCTCGAGGTTTCTGCCTGTTAAAGGGAAGTTTTTCCTCGCCACTGTCACCAGTCACAAGTGTTTGCTCCTGAAGGATTCTGTTGGGTTTCTGTAAATTGACTTAGAGTCTGGTTTTGACCAACTCTATATATAAAATGTCAAGAGATAACTTTTTTGTGATCTGGCGCTATATAAATAAAATTTGATTGATTGAGTGATTTAATTGGTTTTCCCTTGTAAGTCGCTTTGGAAAAAAGTGTCTGTCAAATGTGTAAACAACATAAACAACAACATCCGAAAACATCAGCTGATCTAAACTGTTTAACCCTCTGGTATCCGGGTGCGCCTTTTAGGCACACTTTGCACTTGAATTCGTGTTAAAAAACTTCATATTATTTTTCACAATTTAAATAAGGTTAGAATTCAAAAGTTGTTCATTTTTGCATGATCTTTAAAATTCTGGCCACCAACTAAAATGTGCACATTGTAAACAAAAGAAAATTACCAGACTAGCATCTGTCTCCCAAGTGTGCCTAAAATGCACTATTTCTTCCAATTGATATGTATGATTAGGGCTGACCTTGATTTACAAAAATAAAATCAAATTAGAGCAGAAAAATAAATCAATATATAATATTTAATAGTTTCATTTATACAGTAGGTGTGCATTTTACACACACTTGGTGACAGATGCTAGTATTGTGAACATTTTACCTAGTGCCAAGAATAACAATGTAAATTAACCAATGTTGGAGTTAATCATTGACATATGCCAGGATGAAAAAATCAAATAATGTGTGATCCACTTTTTATGTAGTATATTGAAATTTTTTTTGTTTGTTTTTGTTTTTTGCAACCACAAAAATGGTTTGTTTACATTCCAAACACGGCATTTAAAGGGTTAAAAAATGTGACAATTATTGAGTATTTGGTATTTTTATTTACGGCTCAAGTTGATGAAATAGAAAAAAGTGTAAAAGAATTAAAAACAAACTGTATGAAAATTTTTTTGACATTATTCCACAAGTGTGCCAAAAAAAGGCACACTTAGTGGTTAGTAAGGGCCTTACTGGATGGGATACCAGAGGGGTAATACCTGTTGATCCACTAATCCTGTCAATACATGTAAATAAATGGTGTAAAATCTTTTCATAGTCATCAGATATGACCTGTTTGGACGTTCAGAGGCTCTGTAGTAAACATAGAAACACCGTCATCTTCTACAACATTGATTCACCAGTAAAACCCATGGAGTTGGCTCAATGACAGTGGGTGGACACACTGGGTTTTACATTCAGTGATTGATATCTTTGCTGGAATAGTCACTTTTTCTTCAGTTTCCTCTGTTTTGATATAATAACCTCTGAATTTCCTCTGAGCCTTAATGAACACCTACATGATCAGAAATTAAATAAAATATATGATTTTCACTGATAAAATGCAAAATACAGAGGATAATATTACAATAAATGTTGATAAATTACTTAAGAAATTTAATTTCCCAACTGACTCAGGGCCACCACAAACTGATTGCACTTTTATGTATTCATCATATTTTAAACTGTTTTTAATGGTATTTTATTGTGTTTTACGGGTGTTCTAATTGTATATTATTTGTACTGTTTTATTCGTTTTTCGCAATGTAAACTTGCTACTTTACAGTGTTACATGTACTCCATGTGTCTCCCCCTACCTCCCCCCTCTTCCCTTCTCCCCCAGTCTCTCTATATCTCTATCACTATCTCTTTTCTCCTCCTTTACTCTCGCTCTTTAACCCCAACTGGTCAAGGCAGACGGCCATCCTTCAGGAGTCTGGGTCTGCTCCAGGTTTCTGCTGTTAAACGGAAGTTTTCCTCACCACTGTCACCAGTCACAAGTGTTTGCTCCTGGAGGATTCTGTTGGGTTTCTGTACATTTGATTTTGATTTGATTTGATAAAGCACTTTGTGACTCTGTCTGTGAAAAGTGCTCTATAAATAAAATTTACTTACTTACTTACTTAAGAAAGGTTCAGTATACAGAAAAATTAATTTGAGAACTGCCACAAAAGTAGCACAGGGTCTTTATGGGTTAATTTAATGGTAACTTTTACTTTTACTGTCTACATTTCAGAGCTTAAAATCATGTTTCAAGCTCTGATTTGCAGTAGGACTGACGTTAATGGTTATAATGTCTACTATAGTTTCTGTTTTGGATTTGAAGGTGAGTGGTTAAATATTTTTTTTAATTTTATTTTATTTAACCTTTATTTAACCAGGAAGAAAATCCCATTGAGATTAAGAACCTCTTTTCCAATGGAGTCCTGGCCAAGAGGCAGCACAACACATTGTTACAACATACAGTTATATTATTTGGTTACAACATACTGTACAGTAATTTACAGGACCAGTCAACCTATGTAAAACACGTGCAAGTCATTCAGATATTCTCTAACACTCTGAGTTTGGATTTAAAAGCATTCAGACAGATCAGTTCAGTCAGTTTCCAGTCTCTTAGCAGCAAATGACATGAGCAAGGAGCAGAGTACACAAATGCCCTTTTACCCAGCTCTGTACGGGCCAATGGCACAAAGAGGAACAAAGGCTCATTTGATCTCAGACAATAAGAGTCAATATTTCTTCTTATTATTAAACTGCAGATGTAGGGAGGCAGTAGCCCAACTATGGCCTTGTAAATAAAAGAGGAGGCTTTTGGGACCAATGTCCCAGCCTCCTAGTGGACAGGGCAGGACAACCCACTCTGGAGTACAACTCACAATGATGTGTCCTGGCTTTAGAATTAGTAATAAACCTCAGAGCAGCATGATAAACTGTGTCAGTCATCTGAAGATATTTGGATGATACATTCAGATAAAGCACACCTCCATAGTCTGACACCGATAAAAAAGTGGCAGTGACTAGGCGCTTTTTTACATCAAAACAAAAACACAACTTATTTCGAAAGTAAAAGCCCAGTTTAAACTTTAACTTCTTTACCAGGTTTTCAATGTGGGGCCTGAAAGTGAGGGAGTCATCAATGAAGACACCAAGATATTTATGTACATGAACCGCCTCTGTGACATTTCCCTCAAAAGTAGTCACTACTGGGATAGATCCAGGCAACTTCTTGGAGTTTGCGAAGAGCATCATCTTAGTCTTTTCAGTATTGAGGATAAGTTTTAACTGAAGAAGTGAGTGCTGGACAGCATCGAAAGCTTTCTGCAAGTGTTCTATGGCTTCAGTAAGAGTTGATCCACAGCAGTAGATAACTGTGTCATCAGCATAAAAATGCATATCAGCATTAGATACATTGTGCCCCAAGTCATTAATATACATAATAAAAAGGAGGGGTCCTAGTATAGAGCCCTGTGGCACCCCCTTGTGGACAGTAACATATTCTGAACTCAGTCCATCATATTTAATGCACTCAGTCCTATCACTGAGGTAATTTGTGAACCAAGCAACTGCATGCCCTGACAATCCTGAACAGAGAAGTCTGCTCTTTAAAACTACACGATCGACGGCATCAAATGCTTCTGACAGGTCAATAAAGAGTGAAGCGCAACATTGTTTTTTATCAAGTGCAACAGTAATGTCATGTACTACCTTCATAGCTGCTGTGATGGTACTGTGCTTCTTTCTAAAGCCTGACTGACATTTAGAGAGGATGCTATTTGAGCGCAAAAAATCTTTTAACTGATCACACACTAGAGATTCAAGAATTTTGGTCAAGATGCATAAATTTGAAATTGGCCTATAATTTGTTAAGACTGCCGGGTTCCCTCCTTTTAATAGAGGGAGAACAAAAGCTGATTTCCAGGTTGAAGGCACTTCTTTGTTTTCAAGTGAAAGATTAAAAAGAATTTTAAGAGCCTCTGCCACAAAGTCAGCCGCCATTTTCAAAAAGTAAGGCTCTATTAAATCTGGTCCAGGGGGTTTTCTGTGATCCAAAACTTTGAGGGCTTGATGAACTTCCCGGACAGTAAAAGGCACAAAATTAAAAGGGTCTCCTACGAACTTTGGGGGATTTGAGCAAAAATTCACTGAGAATATTTTTGATGTTTTAAATAAAGAACTAGATGATATAAAATGTTTGTTAAAACAAATATTCTTCACACAACATTAACCCATAAAAACCCAGTGCTACTTTTGTGTCAGTTCAATTTTTTCTCTCTATTTAACCTTTATTTAAGTGGTTTATCACCATTTATTATAATACTGTCCTCTGTATTTTGCATTTTTTCAGTGAAAATCAGGTGTTTTCCTATATTTAATTCACTGGTCATATAGATGTCCATTAAAGCTCAGATTAAAGTCAAGGGTTATTACATTAGAAACAGAGAAAACTCAAGAAAAAGTGACTTTTTCAGCAAAGATCACATTAACTGAACAGAAACCAAGTGTGTCCATCCACTGTCACTGATCCAACTCCATGGGTTTTACTGGTGAATCACTGTTGTAGAAGATGACAGTGTTTCCATGGTAACTACAGAGCCTCTGAACGTCCAAATGGGTCATATCTGATGACCATGAAAAATGACAAACTGTATTTTACATAAATTATTTCAGCATATAAGTAAATTTAATGTTTCAGAAGTTATTTAAAAGTTTAGACCAGTAGATGATTTTGTTCACTGGTGGCTTTTTGGGTCTTTATATGTTAACATGTTGTGAGGCTGAGTTCACATTAGACCAGAGGTGCCAAACATACGGCCCGGGGGCCAAAACTGGCCCACCAAAGGGTCTACTACCGCAGAACTTACATTGAATATATTAACAATCAATCATTTTAGTTCAGGTTCCACATTCAGACCAGAAAAATACTATCATAATAACCTTGAAATGATGAGAAATACAAATGTTTCTCTTTGTTTATAGTGTTAAAAAGTAAAATTACATGAAAATATTTACATTTACAAACTATCCTTTCTTACAAACTGTGAATAACCTGAAATGTCTTAAGAAAAATCATTTGGTTTTGATGCTTCCATATTGAATTTATATTATTTTTACATTACTTTGGTTTAATTGGTACCAGAAAAGCTTAGATCACGGGTGTTAAACATACGGTCCGTGGGCCAAAACTGGCCCACCAAAGTGGAGAATCTGGCCCTTAGCATGAATTTGTTAAATGCAAAAATTACACTGAAGATTTTAACAATCATTTTAGTTCAGGGGCCAATAAAAGCAGTAAAATATTATCATAATAACCTACAAATAATGACAACTCCATATTTTTCTCTTTGTTTTAGTGTAAAAAAAAAACAACAACAACAAAAACCCCAATTTAAATTACATGAAAATGTTACAAACTATTCTTTCACAAAAAATGTGAATAACTTGAACAAATATGAGCAACATGAAATGTCTTAAGAAAAAGAAATGCAATTTCATCAACATCCTGTCTGTTACTAAATGTTTTGTGTATTAGTAGATCCACTGTGATCTGTAAGTTGTAATGCACATGTGTAAATGATAAACTGAGGCAGAATATTGTTAAAATTGCACTTAAGAAATTCAGGTTGTTGATGGTTATTCTTTTTTTTTAAAGGATAGTTTGCGGATATAAACATTTTCAGAATGTAATTTTGTTTTTTCACTTTAAAATATAGAGAAAAGGTTGGAGTTGAAATTATTTATATATTATCATGGTATTACTTTACTGGTCTGGCAGAACATACTGGTCTGAATGTGGAACTGAACTAAAAGGAGTGTGACATCCAGTCAGTAGAAATGTCCTTCAGAGGTCTTGTTTTGACATTTGAAGGACATTTCCAAGCCTCAAGTTTCTATTTCTTTTACCAGAGTCTCTTTTTTACACTAGTATACGACCTTCTACTGAAGCCGAGGATGTGTGGACCTCTGATTTGGAGGAGGAACTCCATGTGGGATGTAATTCTGAATAATTTATTAACGTCTGTGTGAAAACAAAGAGAAAAAAAGCACATGTGCAAATCTGAGATGTGAAGCGCTAAAGACCGGAGCCGCTTCAGGACTCCACTGATTCATTTCTGGATCTGAATTATGTGTCTAAAAAACTTTTACATCCACACCTCCAGTCTTGGATGTTTGTAGGATTTCTTTATTCCCTTCTGTTCCCTTTAATTCAGTGACAGCAGACACATCGGTTCTCAACATAGGCATATTTATTGCACAACATTCCCATAAAATTGGGAAAAAAATCATTTGAGGAGAGAGTTATTTAAAGACATTCTGTACAAATACATGGAAATAAACTGAGTATGTACAGTTTACATCAACCGTTACAACATACCAAGGGCAACTAAATAATTTATTCATATACAAAGAGGGAAAAGCAGATATATAAAGTCATACCTTTTAAACATTATGGCGGGGGTTGTATAAAACGATAACTGCAGAGCGCTTTCAATACAAGAACAAGCATGAGTAATATATATATATATATATATATATATATATATATATATATATATATATATATATATATATATATATGAGTTTTTTTACCAGCAGAATGAGCTCTCCAGAAGCCTGCGATGCATTCGTGTCACATCTCTGTTAAGACTTGGGTTGTATTCAGGGTGCGATTTGAGTTTAGGAAAAGAAAACACTGTCCAGTTGTTCAGGGTTGAACTGCCAGTTAGATGCTGTTTTTATGTAATATCATAAACCAGTCGCAGACACACACACACATGCACGCACGCACGCACACACACACACACACACACACACACACACACACACACACACAGAGCATGATTTGTTGAATTGGTTTCACATAACAGCCGAACATTTACTGTTACTCTGACTGAGCTAATAGAGGATGTTGAATAGAGATGCATTTGTTTGTTTTTTTAACTGGGCTTCAATGTCTAATGGTCTGTCCACACTAATACAGAGATTATTTACAGCAAATATTTCTTTTTATGTTTGGACCTCTCATCCACGTGTAACCCTTTAACCCCTGATGTATTTGTAGCGAGCGCTCTGAATGTATGATTTATTTTAAATGTTCATTAAAAACTCAACCATTTGCTCAACAGAAACATTTTCAAAACACACTGATAGAATAGACCTTGTGTTTCCATAGACATCTGAGCATGCTCAGTGCACCCCCCACTGCCTGTGGAATGGGAGGCAAAACACAGAGCAGTGCATGAAATCGACTCATGATAAAAATAGATGGTTTGGGCTTTTTCCACACTGTTTTCCTTGTTTTTTTTTAACCCCGTCCCCTGAAGGGGAGGCAAGTGGGACTGTGTTTGGTTCGGTTTGTTTCTTTGTTTGTTAACACTTAAAGCCGCAAAACTATTAGTTGAATTCATATTAAATTGGGTTTATACATTACCAGTGACCCAGAATAGATGTGATTACATTTTGGGAAAAGTAGGTCAAAATTATTATTATTTTTTTTAATTTTGTAAAATCTTTTATTCCCCCCATTTACTTATAATGGGCAAAATTTGTCTACGCTGACATGAGCACATGCATAGATATAATGACATCAGCTGGATCGATGCCAAAACAAGCTACAATACGTGCGAGGGGTGGGGTTTGCTGTGCCTGGTACCAGTTGTTACTGTTGTTTGCAGTGTTGTCGTGATTTTCCTTTATTTTTTTTACTGTTTTTACCAAGTTTTAACCGTGTAACTGCTTTTTGGAGTTCGACCAGATTTGGAAAAAAAGAGCCCCAAAACAAAAACTACTGCGCCAAAATTCAAATACTTGTTCAGTGTGTTCCAGCTCACAGACCATGTTCAACTGAAGAAAAGGAACACAAGCACATACTCACAGCAGCTTTTTTGACACTTCTACAGCCGCAAATTCACAGCAGTCTGTTTCATTGAAATAATCTGTCAGGGGTTAAAGGGTTAACTTAAGTGTGTAACTTGGCATTGAAGCTCAACTTCATGACTAAACCCTGTGTATGTGCTGCGTCAAAAGTAGTCTTGCATATCCAGATCGGTCACCTTTCACTTTCGAAGCTACGCATAGTATTAAAATGACTAAATCCCTACAAAATAAAGACGTGTCTTTGTGAGAACTTGTCATTTTCTGGTTGTTGTAGCAGCTCAGAGGTTATTTCTTTCGTGTTGCGTCGGTGACTGTCAGTGATTATGCACCAATGGCAGGAGATGGACGATGACAACCCAACCACTGTCCCAGACAGCGTCCATCTGAACCCCAAAGTCTGCCTCAATGTTCTCGCATCGTCATAAGTGTGGAGATATTTGTAAAATAAAGCTCATTTGAACAGATTTTTAAGATGAATATCCATATTAGTGTGGACAGATTTCCTCTGCTTTATCAGAATTAATTAAAACAACCAATTCAGTCTTTGTGGTGAATTTGTAACACATCCTGCTCTCACTGCCAATAAACAAACAAATAATCCATTTCCAATGTTGTCAGTTGTTGACAAGGAGAAAAAAAAAGTAGTAAAGTCAACTGGCCCCTACTGCAGATGCTTTATGTTCTGATAAAAACCCAAAAGCAGTAGCTGTGAAAGACCTGTGAAAGATCGACCTCCCTTTTACTCTCAGCAAATCGCACCCTGGTCAAATGGCAGAACACCTTATTAAAAAAAAAAAAAAAAAATCATCCATCTGTCAATGTCATTGTAAATTAAAAACAAAACCAAAGAAAGAAAAAAGTGTGCTACTACAGTTGTGTATTTGTGTGTTTTTTTTGCCTTTGAATGAACTGCATTTGCAAATAGTGTTGAAAACGTACACATACTTGAATCCCTTTACTATCAAATAAGGCCTACTGGGTTCCTCTACTCCTCTCTACAGCAAACATCGAGAGCCGTAAACATCGTACAAAGGTGGCGAAGCTATAAAAGTGTGAAAATATTTCAGCATTTCGGTTTTAAAATATACATAGGTGGTGCGTGTTTTTAGCTCTTCCACAGTAGAAAGGGACCCTTCGTAATGACATTCTGAAGCGAAACTGTCGATCATCCTCCGGAATTAAAACAACCTTCCCTTTTCATTGTTTTCACATAGAACACAGCATTGAGTCGCACACAGTTAACGCTGACATTCCACTGATTAAAATAGCTTCCAAAGTATACCTCAGGGTTTTCTAGGGCTTGTGTAAAATGTGTCTTTCCACTGCCCACGTGAAGATCTGAGGTAGTGCTGTACCTATGATAAGAATGTCAAAGCCACTTTTAGCCATTTTTAAAACAGGTTTGTAAAACTAAAAATGACAGTGTGCATACGTTACCCTCCCACATGGCCCAAAATGTAGGACTTTGACAAAAAAAAAAAAAAAAGGTAAATGAAATATCTCAGGGAAATTTGGCTTGTAAACAAACACATCATGATAAAAGAAAAAAAAAAATAGAGTTGGCATGAGATTGATAATGTTCTGAATGATATTAACCTCAAAGGAAAACGCCTGTTACCTTTAAACGTCACTTTGCATGACTTGGTTTTAAGATTGTACTGAAAAAAAAAAAAAAAACAGTTGAAAGAACAAAATCCGTTGTTGTTATACTGTAGATAATCTTAAAATTTTCATTCTCAACTGGAAAAAAAGACATATGAAAGTCTTTGGCTTTTGTGTCCAAAAAAAAAAGAAAAAAAAATTAGAGGGAAAAGAAAGTTGGGTCTTTAAAAGAAAACATTCAAAAGGACAGGAGCGGGTTGTTTTGGGACAGCGTCCAGAGTCCTCGCTCCGTCTGTGTGGTCTCTAACTCCCCCTGGTGGTCAGCGGTGGCACTGCGCCTGTGTCTGCAGCTGTAGTGCAGAGGCTGTGGCTCCGCTCCACAGACATGCTCTGATCTGCTCAGGACTCTGTGCACAGTTTCAGGAACCAGCTGCAAAGCATGGATGGATGGATGTCTTTTTTTTGGGGGGTGGGGTTGTGTGTTGGGAGGGGGGCCTGAGTGGCACCTTTCAGTTCTGACTGGTTTTCAGAGCTGTTCCACGGTCTTATAGCAGGATCTGGGCCACGTAAGGGGAGTGGGTGCTGGCCACTGCAGCCAACAGGGGAAGGTCACTGGACTCGATTCTGCAACAAGGACAGAGTAAAGATCAGAACAGGACACAATCCAAGTTAATATTTACAGGGTTGGTTCGGATTATGATTTTTTTTTAACCCATAAAAACCCAATGCTATTTTTATGTCAGTTCCCAAATTAATTTTTCCTCAACATTTAACCTTTCTTAAGTGATTTATCACAATTTATTATAACATTATCCTCTTTATTTAGCATTTTTTTCAGGGAAATTCCTGTATTTTCCTATATTTATTTTACTGATCGTGTGTGTGTTCATTGAAGCTCAGAGTAAAGTTGAAGGTTATTATAAAAGAAACAGAAAAAACTGAAGAAAAAGTGACCTTTTCAGTAAAATATATCAGTACCTGAATTGTTAGCATTGACAGGATTAGTGCATCAACAGGTATGAAAGAGTTTACATCAGTAGATGGTTTTGGTGACTAGTGAGTGTTTGGGTCTTTATGGGTTTAGGAGTGTTTGTATGAGGCACATATCCGTTCAGCACACCCTCAGTTTGGACAAACAGACATGAACAGAAGCTAAACACTACTACTGTGGACCAGAGCAGCAGCAGAGGGTTTTACACATGTAATAAAAGGCCCACCTAAACCACGTCAACATCACTAATACATTTAATGAAATATTTCCACTGCTTAAGCGACAAAACATAAACTGTTCTAAATCTGTCTTCAAACTCACCTGACTTCTTTGACAAAAATAGGACCAATGGCCCTGTAGCTTACCGGCCAAATTAAAAGCTTTGGGAAATGTACCCAGATGCCATTTATTATCACCCAGTTATGTGTCTTTATTACATTACAGAAATAGCCCATGTTTTGGTCATATTCCAATCAGATCTGTAAAAAATTCAAATTCCAACTTGATATCATTGATACTTACTGATTTATTGGCTCAATCCACTTCCTATCTGTTATAATGGGAAAATTTTTCAAAGTCGCACGAAATCCAGAATCAGATCTGGATCGAAATAATTTGAATACCTTGTGTTGACATCATCATAAAGAAGCTGTATACCAAGTTTGAAGTCAATCAGAACTGTAGTTTGGGAGAAAAAGACGACTGAAATTTTTTCCCCATAAGAGCCCAGGTTAAATTTTCCGTAAGTTCCCGGATCCAGAAGAAGATCCTGATCAGCATGTGGCCGTTATGTTTTGGTCATCTCCCCATCAGGGCTGGACTGTAGAAATTTACACTGGATATCATTTATATTTACTGAGTTATTGCATCGATCCACTTCCTATCTCTTATAATGGGGAAATTTTTCAAAGTCGCATCAAATCCAGAATCAGATCCAGATCCAAATAATTTCACTAACTTTTGTTGACATCATCATAAAGAAGCTGTATACCAAGTTTGAAGTCAATTGGAGTTGTAGTTTCGGAAAAGAAGACGATTGAAATTTTTGTAACGGACGACAGACGCCGACGCCGGACGCCACATGACGACAATAGCTTACAGCCTGTTGGCCGGTAAGCTAAAAACAGTAGTTTTACCTTGCAGAATTATGACTTTGGAGTTTGGATCAAACGAACAAAAAACAGCCAAATTAGGAAGAGGTAAAAACCTGCAATGCCTCTTTTTTGAGGCAAAATTATCCATTTTGGTCAAAGGAGTGTGGTGGGTTTGAAGAGTGTTTCAGGGCTTTAGTATTTAAACAGCAAAGGGTTGTATCGCATTAAGATAAAACTGGGGAAATATTTAAATACAGCGCATACTTCGAGTAAAGAAATAATACTTTCTTAAAAATTGTGTTTTAACGGCTGCCTCTGTCCAAAGCAGTACACTGGCCAGTATTTCTATTCATTCATTTCATTTCCACCATCTATTGTAGGAAATTCAATGAAAATGTACCCCCACCCAACTTCAAACACTTCTAACTAACCCCCGAATATTCTGACACTACTCTGTAATACAAACATCAAAAAGGTTAAGCACTCACCCTAAGACCATGCCCAGTTCTTTCACATGGACTCTTGTCTGGCCCTTCAAATACTCCGCAAGCATCTTACTCTTGAAGTAGATTTCCTGCAGGCGGTCCTCAAGGTGCATTATACACTGAGGAGGGAGAGGCCAACAAGGTCAGTAAAACACACAAACACACCTCAGATAGGGTACAATGTAAGACAGAAACCTTAGGTAAAGCCATCACTGAGTCTGATTACATACACACCAATACTCTGATCATTATCTGATATCTGGAGCTGCCAGAATGTGTGTCATTTTTACTTGACTGTTTTATACTTATATTTTTTATTCTTGACTGTCTTATAATTGATGTGAGCACCTTACACTACATAAAACCAAATTTCTTTGTACTGTGCAATGGTATTTTACAATAACAATAAAGCCTATTCTATTCTATTCTATTCTATTCTATTCTATTCTATTCTATTCTATATTCAAGTGTTAATGTAAACAGTATGTAATCTAATATGCTTCATCAGATAACAGCAGTAATAATCTGATTATGAGAAATCAAATTAACACACCTTGATTTCTCTTCTATATTGCAATATTTTCCTACAAGTTTACAGGTTAATCTGATTTATTTTTTGTTCTTCTACATCTGTGCATGTGTAAACACAATTAAAATAATAGAAAACGGATGTTCTGTAGTCAAACATGACCTGAAGACAACAACAGGAAGTTTGAGTCTAACATCACTATGTATGTACGCACTACAAAAGAAATCCGATAATGGACTGGAGCGTCTAAATTAGGGTTTATCGATTATCGCATTTCGTAAGTGCATAAATGTGTCAGATCTGATTATTACAACTATCAGATTACTCCCAGTTATCAGATTTTTACGGTCATATAAATGAGTTCAGTGAGTGCATTGAGTGAAAATGCAGAGCTGTAACGTACAAAGTTGGGTGAGAGGTTGAGTTTGTAGAGCTGGTGAGTGGACTGTAGCAGGCTGGACACCAGACTGGACACTAAGACTTCTTTCCCCAGCTTGTTGATGTCCGTGGCCCGTCTCTGACTGCTTGCCACCTGCACCGTCCACTTATCTGTGTCTGCGATAATGCAGACGGCCTCTGCTATGGGCTCATCCAATACTGGATGCTGCAAAGACAAACACTGAGCTGTTTAGACCAACGCATAAACAACCTATGAGAAAAAAAAGTGCATTCTCCACCTGTAGGCGTGGTTATACTTAGTGCATTACCTGAACAGCATGGGCTAATTCACCCATGAGGCTTTGCCGTAGCTTGTCGTCACTGGGCATGCCATGCAGGACAAAGTCCGGCACATAGGTGGGGCAGTAGCCTCCAAACAAAGACCGGCCAAAATTGGCGATGCTAGGCTTGGAGTAGTTCTCCACCAACTTTGACCTGGATATAAAACATCACAGAAAACTGTTCTCAAAATGAGCAAGAAGGTATGTGTTGTGTTGTGAAACTCAGAAAGTACAGACTGCACAGGTTACCATATACATACATTTTAAAAAGGTCTCATTTTAACAGTAAAGGACAGTGCAGCTCTGCTGCATGCCGAATGTGTCTTATGGAAGTTTTAACCTCTTCACCACACAAAACACAGCCAATGTTGACGTTTTACTTCCTTAAAAGAATGCGTAAATTGTGTGCAAACGGTTTGGTTTCCAGAGGAATGACATTTAACGGTCTGGTCTTGTGCAAACACTTCTATACGAACTAAAGGTCAAAGGACAAATTTATTCCACCACCTCAAATATCACCAAGTGCAGACAACAGTCTCCTATATTACACCTAAGCTTTTTTTCATATATTCTTATTTGCATATAGAAAATACCTATATGTAGAGGCATTTGTGCTTTTATCTTCTAAGGTTAAAATCTGCAGCTTCAAAAAGACTTAGATGTTCACTGAATTAATACAAGATGTAACATAACAGTAATTTTAGATGGGAAACAAAAATTAAATGCATGTCTGAACAGCTCCGGAGACAAAAGTTAGACTGAATGTCAAACTAAGGAATATGTTGAAATTCAGACCAGAAGTTCAATTCTGAAGAAAAACCTATATCCACCTTCACATTTTAGTTCTATCAGCAGCTCAGGCAGAATCTTACGATATAAAATACAATCTAACCTGCAAAAATTTCAATTATGGTGAGGATGAAAATGTTAAAACAACCCATAATATCTGCAGACTTATGGTGGAAGGAAACATACAAATTAGACTCTTTTTCAGAGTTTTTCAGTGTTTAAAATGTGTGATACACGTGGATCGAAGCCATCCTTATGTCTTTGTGTTCAGACTGCATTCTGGTTCCACTCACCCAGGGAAAGGTACCAGCACTTCCTCCTGCCAGTCTTCTGTCTCCTCACTCTCGCTGTCCCCCAGTGCGCTGTCCGAGCTCTCGTTCCGTGGTATCTCCCAGTCGTTGACAGGCAAAACTTTGCGCTTTTGGTCCTCGTTGCTGCTGCTAACATCCTGTGGGACGGGGACTGACAACACGAGGCCCTTGTCCTGCTCAGCAGAACAGCCCCTACAGTAGCAGTTGTCAGCAGAGTCTGTAGACCCACATCTGCATCTCCTCAGAGTGTCTGAAAAAGCATCTCCTCTCCTATCCCCCCTTCTGCTGGATCCTGAATCTATACTCCCAGAATCCAAGCAGAGGCCCAAAACGTGACCCCTGGACACACCTTGACTGCTGTGACCCCTCAAGTCACAGAGCAGGGGGCCTCCTGAGGGGTCCAACAACTGTTTGTGCATGCTGTGTGTGTTGCTGGCCTGCTGTCGTTTGGCCAAATCGTCTATAGTCCTGGTCTCCACAGGGTTCTCCAGACTAAAATACTCATCGAAATCGTCCATACAGTTTGGGCTCCACTGGGGCATTTTGCTGGACACCCGCTGCAGTGCGGGGGCCTCCTTGGTCTGTTTGGTTTGGTCCTGTGATGTGCTGTTGTTGCTGGTCTGTGAATCTGCTTCTTTGTGCAGCTGTTGTTGCTGCTGATACTGTTGTTGCTGATGAAGCAGCAGTCGCTGGTGAAGCGGATGTTTGTCCTTGAGGTGTTTCTTGTGCTTTTTAATTTCCTCTTCCATCCTTCTTCCGCGGCTTTCTGTGTCTGACTCAGGTGACATGGAATCTCCGATGAGGAAGGTGACTTTTGTTGCAGGCTCTTCCTCTCCAGTCAGAGTCAGAGCCATCGGCCCAGTCATGGTGTTTCCTGGTGCTCCTGGAACCGGAACTGCAGAGGCCACATTCTTATCCGGAGGCTTCTTTTCCAAGGAAATCCCCAAAGCCCAGTGAGTCGACCCCTTACTGGACTGGCTTCCCATCCCTGTGTCCATTCCAGCCTCCAGTGCAGAGCTTTTACACTCTGAGGTGGCTGAGGTAAAGGATGGATGTGATGGTATAGATGAGATGTGGAGTTTCAGGTCACTCTTGGTCTCTCCATCCAGAACACAGTCACTGGGGGATGATGAGCCGACCCGGAGAACCGTCTCCAGTCGGGCCTCTGTGGTCAGTGGACTGCTGGACTCCCTGTGCAATTCAGGGGCTTCTCCAGTCCTTAAAACTGGCAACAGACCCTGACTGTGTCCCGTCTGAAGCACACTACTCCTAGACCCTTGACTCTCGCTGCTGTCCTCGTCTTCCTCTTCCTCGTCCTCCTCATCCTCCTCCTTCGGTGTATCCCCAGCGCCATGCTCCAGCTCAGTGTCCGTATACGTGCTGCTCTGGAGGCTGTTATCTGAGGGGTAGCTGCTGTCCTCGGCCTCCGTCTGTCGGCCGTGGACGCTCTGGGACAGGTAATCCCCACTGGGTTTATGGACGGTAACCAGGACGTAGTCTGACTCCTCCACTTCTCCCTTCCTCAGGGAGGTGGTGATGAGGGAGCCTGGCATGACGATAGCCTCGTCCTCAGCGCTGTCCAGCATGTGAGTCTCCAGCAGCTCTGAGCAGCGGATGAAGTATGTGAGGACATAAAGGAGTCTTTGGACCAGCTCCTGCCTGCGGCCCACCACCACTGTTCTCGAGAGCCGCACTGGAGACCCAATGGCACCGTATAGGTCACCTACAGAAAAGGAATTAAACATTAATTAAACTGCATAAAACACTGGAGAAAGTAACAGGACAGGACACTGCTCAAACACTTGTGGATAACTGACATTTGATATAATATGTTGAGGATTTATAGACTTTATAACAGTTCACAGTAACTCCTCCTCCCTCATATCACACCATATACATGTGCAACCATGATGATGTAAATAATATTTAATTAATTTCTACATTTTTACCTCCGCCAAGGGGGTTATGTTTTTGCCGGCATTGATTTGTCTGTCTGACCATGTGCAAGATAACTCAAAAAGTTATGGACGGATTTGGATGAAAATTTCAGGAAATGTTGATACTGGCACAAGGAACAAATGATTAAATTTTGGTGGTAATTTGGGGGGGGGGGCACTGATCTGCCTTGGTGGAGGTCTGCGCTCTCCAAGTGCTTTTCTAGTTTCATTTGTTATTCAAATTCTTTATTTATATAAATATCTATATAAACACCAAATTTATTTATTTTTTAAAAATATTCTTCATTTTCACTCATGTGGTTTTTCTACCTGTGTTTTCTCTCAGCGATTGCTTGTTGTATGTTGCTGCTGTCAATTGTGACATTTCCCCATGATGGGGTAAATAGTTTTATTTTATTTTATCTAATGATCTTATTGGATAAAACACAAAGTGATAAAGGCACATTCTGTCATTTCTGCTGCAAGGGGTCTCTCCAGCAACACAGTAGATTGAAATACAGCTTGATGACACCGTGAAGCAGTGTGGGATCATGGGAGTTGTCATTTTAACCTTTCTTGCAGGTGAAAATTGAGTTTATGTGAAAGTTGTCAAGTTTGCATACAAAGTAATTAGATTTTATTCACAACAAGTAACACTAGCCAACAGAATGTTAGTAACTTATTGAATATTATATTAGATCAACATTAACTTGTCTTGCTGCCTAGCATAAATCACTGGTCACGCATTATAGTAAACAGGATCCATAGTGAAATGCATCTATAAATAGCTCTCTACTGTTGCAAAGTGGCTTTCAAACACAAATATGAAGTACGCTGGCATTTACTATATCTCAGATACTGCATTTAAAATATTTTAATTTGGAAATAAGACATGTTATACATTTCAAAGGGCATTAAAATCTGGACCTTGAAGCCCACTTGAAGCCCACCATGTACATCTTAATGTTATATTTCATGTCATTTAAGGGGTAAAAATATTGATCATTAGTGAATACTGTTTTGTTGGAGTGAGATAAGTTTTCCTTATCCTGTAGTGACAAAAGTGTGTTTAAACTCTTGTCAGTTAAACATTCGATTCCTCTTTTTTAAAATCATAGCATTCATTTTCATGTGTCACGTCAGCACTTCAGACTGCAGTTCTACGTTTTGAACACCAGGTGGCACAAAGTGTCAATTCTCTTCCCAAATGCTTTCTGCGTCAGTTAAGGTGAAAATCCTGTTGACCGCTCAACAGTCTTTTTAAGGCCTCTATGTATTTATAAGCATCTCATTTCTTGGTATATGGATCCATAAATTAATTGGCTTATTGGGATGAACTCCAATTACAGCCAGGATTACAGGGTTCAAGGAGCTTTCAACAAGAGAAATTTATGACTTTTTAAGATCATCATGAATGCAATTTAAGACCTAGTGGTTGGTGTTGAGTGGGTTATAGGGGGGCTGCACTTTGGTGATGTGCCCAGTGTGATTACAGAAGAATATTGGGTGACAGAAAGCATGTGACTGATGTCTACACAAAAAGTTTCTAAACGGAGTTTTCTTGCACAAGATGCACCAAGCCTGAAATTCCTTATTTCAACAGGCTTCAACTGAGCGCTAAATGCTCTGTTCTCAAGCCAGGTTTTGTTGAACTTGCACTTCCCCATTCTAGATGAAAGTTACAGTAACAGAAACTATTTCATCTCATTACTTCTAAAATTAGGAATTATTAGTTGTTTTTTCCTTGAGAGGAAACACCAAAAATGTTGGTTGCGTGTCGGTTTGGTTTTGTAGTGATGTAATGTGATCAATATAAATTATTCCCAATAGTAGAGGCTGATGTTAAAGCAACTTTGGAAAAATAATGTTTAACTATTTAATCCAATTTTCTCAACCTGCCAAAATTGCATTGAATAAGTCCTAACATTCGGATAAATGGATTTTAATCTTCTAAAAGGCATGTGAAACCACTGGATTAAAACCAAGCATTGGTGTTTTTAGCTCACCAGCCGATATGCCATGAGGTATTGTGAAGGTGGCATCGTCTTCGTCATCGTCTTTGATAGCAATTTCATCAAACATCTTCTCTGACAAAATTTCTGGTCGGATAATTTAAAATATTATATGTAGCTTCCTTGGGACAATGCCGATAAAGTTTGTTAGCAGTTTTGAGATACTTGGATTTAGGAATTTTTTACGAATTTTTAAAATATTAAACATTTGCCTTTACTTATAATGGTCCATATTTTGATGGCTTATAACATGGAAATGGTTAGAGATATCAATATAGTTACTATCAAGCACTGATAGAAAGTCATACATGGACTTTGACTGAATTTGTCAAGTTCTGCTTCAGTGAAAGTACCACCCACTTTTATTGGGAGATTGACCACCTGCATCACAACCACAGGACTCTAACATAGCGGCAGAACCTGACAGCCTTGTACATTCAACTCGTTGTTGATTCTTGATCAAACATGAGGGTGAGATACAGGAACAATGACCCTATTTTTTTTTTTATTTAGTCTTGGAGCTTTTTCAAAGTACCAAAGCATGTTCACATCTCATGTAGAGTGTCTCACCTAGCTGTGCCCACAGTGGGTTGTAAGGGTGCGTCTTGGCAAGCATGTCGACGCTTTGTGAGGAGTGTTTCTCTAGGAAGATCTTTATTGGGGGCTGCCCATTAGGCATGACGGTGGGAACCCAGGCCAAATGATTGGTCAGGATGGCTGTCAACAATGCAGGAAGGAATCTGGAATAACATACAGAGATGTGTCAGCAAAAAGAAGAGTAAACAAAGTGAATTTAACCTGGCACAATCAGACATCAGACATTAATGAACATGTCTCACTTTGTGGAAAATGTAAGCTATTTGATGTGAAACTTGACTCACCACATGTGACCTATGCATAGACACATTCTTGTGGCATAATTCACTTCTCATTCCAAACCGCAACGTGTCTACTTCCCTTCCTGTCCCATGACTCAACTGTGACAGTAGTTCAGCTGAGTCACGTGTTCAAACACAGTTGTAACCACAGCACTCATCAAAACCATCAGTCCTGGGAATACTGACCGGATTTCGCAGAAATAAAGAAATGATGTGATACAGTAACAGTAATGGTTGCCAGGGAGACACAAGACATCAACTGTATTTGTCACTGTAACAGATGGTGGTGGAAATAATAACTTAAACTCAGCTGATAGAAACACACAAATGGTCACCAGAGACAACCACTGCTTATGGTCAACATGTTGACTGAACAGATTTAGAGCGTAAGAGAAAACTCCAGGAGATCTGCACTGAATCATGTTTTTTAGAGATGTTTTAACCAGTGACATCGCAGAAAACAATGAAGCTTCATTTTTAAAAATATATTCATTGATGATTGTCTATTTTCCACTTTTTGCACCACTTAACACTTTTTTTTTTAATCAACTTAATCTTTTATTCCCTGACAATTTGATAATTATGCCTCTAAATGTTTCCCCGACCTCTACAGTCAAGGAAATATGTGTCTGTAGAAAAGTATGTATACTGTCTTCTGCATATTTTTTTCTTTTAATGTATAAGGTATGAGTGGAAGCTAAAGCTAAATTTCCTGCAATGTGGACAATAGAATAAAATCAGCAATGTTTAATATGCCTAAATTATGTATAGTTATTTATAAGAAACACTTGAAGCAGATGCTGTTCAAAGATTTTTCTCATAACAATATGTATTCAATAGAGCTTGAACAATTTTGAGTGCTTAGTTGTCAACTATTACATTTATAATCAACTATTCACAAAATTTGGGTTTGAGATTTTGTTTTGGAACAGTTTGTTTGATTCTGGCCTCATAAATGAGAATATTTTCAGGCGTCTTTCATCTTCTGTGATAGTAACCTGAATAAATAAAACCTTGAAAGAGCGGCTCTTTCACCATTTTCACAGTCCAACGACTAAGTGGCAAATAGATAAAATATTTATTTATTTTTATTTAACATTTATTTATCCAGGTTGGTCCCACTGAGATGGGGGGGGGTGTCTCTTTTTCAAGGGAGACCTGGCCAAGACGGCAGCCAAACAGTCACATCTTTACAGTTTTACAATAATAAATTTGCCATCTTAGAAAAAACACAATCAGTCAAAACATTTACAGACTGAAACCGGAACCTTCCACATATAACATTTGAACTGAGAAAGTGAGGGAAATGTATCAGATGGAGCAAATTACTTACATACTTAGAATTCAGGGAGAGCTATTTAGGAAGAGATGGAGTCCCATGATTAACCTTTTAATGCAATAAGCGGTCATCTACATGTAAGTTTTTTTCTTTTTGGTTTCTTTAAACTGTCATTCATGTTTCATTTGTGACTAATTGTAATCAATATCTACAGCAGATATCCATATTTTTTCCATATATGCCAAATAGGGATGCTTGATTAGACAAGTTTATATATGTAAAATGCTTTGCATATTTGTATGAGCAAAACTAAATAAAAATTAAGTACAAAAAAAAAATTACAAACCAACACCCTCGATTCCAGAGTTTTAACTCTCTCTCTTTGAAATCAATCAAAAGAATCAGTGTTTATAGAAGGAGCTCAGACTGAAGCTTGTTATATAATATAATATAATATAATATAATATAATATAATATAATATAATATAATGTAATGTAATGTAATGTAATATAATATAAAGATTAACTGTCAGTGAAAATAAGGGTTATTTGTAACCCTAGTGTTTAGTAGTGCTGAAAGGGTAAAATAATTGCCTCTAACAACTTTTATCTTTCCTTCTTCTCAGACTGCAGCAGATTTTAAGATGTGTAATGCACGCCAGTAATAAATGCAGTATGCAAATGCAATAAAACACATCTGTATGAAATGCCGTCATTACTGTCCCTTCTGAATCAACTCTAAGGCTTCTGTTCTGTTCAGTCTACTGAACGCCTCTTAAAATTAACTGTTCTCACCACAGTTTCTATGTTCAATAAAGGCCTTGCTACCAATTCATATATGTACAATTAGCAGTGGTTTGTTGTGGCTTTGTAACAGCTACAATGAGCAATTAGAGACTGGCAGGGATCCTCTCATTCACAGCTCTCTTGAAAGCAGACAAATAAATGAAGAGAGAGTGAAACATACAGTGTGTGTGTGTGTGTGTGTGTGTGTGTGTGTGTGCTCAAGTGTAATACAGAAGAGACGCACATGATACGCAGTGAGTATGAGTGCAAGAACGAATAGTGTGTGTGTGTTTAAATGTGCATGTAATTCTCTGTTGATAAGCCTTTCCAGGAAGTGCAAGCAAACATAATATGAAGCAATACTTTCCTTAGGTCTGCACACTCATGAACACAATGTTCTTTCTTAATTTTTTTTGAGCCTGTGTACCTTTAACTTCATAAAAGGTTAGACGTCAATGTGTGTGAATTAGCTTGCTGTGAAGCGTATCATTTAAATGTTTGCCTGATGTAGGATATTACAGTTAACAAAAACTAAGACTAAAAGGAAAAACTAGCGGTAAATAAAGAAGTCTGTAAACTGGAATAAAAACAATGAATAATGCAACATGAATTGAAATGAAATAGAATTGCAGGTTCATAGAGAGTTACTAGTGTACAAGAAAGAAATGGCTCTGCAAAATATAGAAAGTCATATCTTATGTCATGTATACGGCCGGGTGCCAATCTGAAGGTACTCAGTGGGCACCTTCCAAACTGCTGAGATACTATCAAGTATCAAAAAACGTCTTGTCATGTGATATCAAGTTTCAGTAAGTAGTAAATCTCATCTTTGTCAGTGTATTCAGCACGTACACACACCTTCTATATTCTTCATTAGTTACATCATGTCAATCACTTCAAGTTGCAGTAAAGTATCTTTTTTATGTTGTAAACCAGCTTAAAGAGCACCAGGGTGCTGAGACAGTTTTTTTTTTATTCACACACTATTTGAGTGAATTAAAAAGCACAGGAGCTGAAAAGTAAAACTAAAGAGCTGACCTGTTATGTGATGCAACTTTCCATTTGTTAGATAGAAAACTGATACTGATAGTATCATTTAGCAAGCGATTTCCACGCCAAAGTATCTCTGTTAGTACTAGTATCCAAAGTTTCTGTGCAATTCCCAGCTCTAGTCATTTAGTCTTTCATTGTGCTTTTTTCAGTTCCTCATTATTTTTGCAAAACTAAAGCTAACACTGAAACAAATTAAGTGGTCAGTTTCTCAAAATAAAATGAAGTCAAGTTAGCAAAGTCTACAAAACAAACAATGTATACTGTACAAAAACATAAAAATAGAATGACTTGTGAAACCCAGTCCTTTCGTTAACTTGATGAACGCCCAACTTAAGTAAGTATCTACTAAGTCAGTGGTGTCAAACTCATTATACAGGGTGTCCCATAAGTCTCCATACATAGGAGACATGATACATTCCATGGTTCTAACATGTATTTCTTTGTATTTCTTCTTTACAGTTCTTCAGCAGTGGAGGACACGCATTGAAATGTGTTCCCGACAAAACGGCAGTCATATAGAGCATATTATATAAATAAAAATGGTTTTTGTCAAGAAACGTTTATTTCTCCTACGTATGGAGACTTATGGGACACCCTGTAGTTGAAGGGCCCCATTCAGCCCAATATGATCTGAAGTGGGCTGGACCAGTGAAATAATAAGAGTGAAAAAAGTAAAATTACATGATGAAAAATCTTAACATGAACAATCTGAAATGGCTCAAGAAAAATAAGTGACATTTTAACAATATTCTGCCTCAGTTTATCATTTACACATGTATATTATGACTTGCATTACAATTACAAATACACAAAACATTTAGTAAAAGGCAGAATGCTGTTAAAATTGCACTTACTTCTCTTAAGACATTTCAGGTTGTTCACATTAGTTCAGGCTATTCACATTTTTTTTTAAAAGGATCATTTGTAAATGTAAACATTTTCATGTAATTTTACTTTTTAACAATGAAACAAAGTGAAAATTTGCGGTTTTCATTATTTATAGGTTATAATGATACTATTTTACTTGTCTGACCCACTTTAGATTGAGCTGGTCTGTATGTGGAACCTGAATTTGAATTATTTTAACACCATTGATTGTTAATGTCTTCAGTGTCATTTTTGCATTTCACAAATTCATCCCAGCACCCGGATCGGACCCTTTGGTGGGGCGGTTTTGGTCCACAGGCTGCATGTTTGACACCTGTCTACTACATAGATATTTCCACATTAACTGGGAGATGTGAGAGTGGGTGTGAGTACAGAATAACACTCAACTGGTTCTTGGAGGCCTGCTCCATCAGAAGGGACAGCTCCCTCATGAATTGACCGCAGAGCTGGTTTTTCTCTGATGCTCCAGACATCATGGTCAACCAGACGGGCTCAGCCACGCGGGGCATGGTGTAGAGGTCACAGATGGTCATCCTGGAGTCGAGGTACAGGGAGGGAGGGATGAAAGAGGCAGAGGACGCAGAGAGAGCCAATGAAAAGGAAGGGTGGAAAAAAAGAGAAAACAGACGTGTTATTGTCTGTCGTGGTAAACAAAAGAGATCTCAGTTCACAGAGTTTTGCTGTCTGCGCTGAGGCCCTGGGAGACCCTGGCTGTGATTGTGTGTGTGTGTGTTTGTAACGGTCCTACGTACTTGCACACACCCACAAGGCCCGTCTCTCCCTCTGTATGGTGAATGTCGCTGTGCTTGTGTGTATATCTGTCTGTATGTGGCTCAGTTGGGGCGTTTGTCCATTGAGAAGGACTGGAGTTTCCATGGAACGCGGGGGCCCCGTTGGTGAGCATGTCTCGGCGAGGGGCCAAGCTTTGACACGGGCAGAGGGGAATCTCTGTGGCATGAGGAATGTGAAGAATCGGGCATTTTTAATCACAGCTGAAACGCAGCTGTTGGAGTCTGGGATTGAAAAGGCTGAAGTGACCATTAGACAGACACAGCAGCTACTACTGGGAATTTAAGCTTCCAGTTTTGATTGTGGGTCAAGCAGAAGCCACAATGCACTCCCTGTCTTCACAAACAATAGCTCAGCAAAGTTAAAAAGAGCTTTTCATTTCTTATTTTGTATTCATATCAATATTCAACCACCTTGTCCTTTGACCCTTATATATTTTGTTCCATATCTGCAAAACTCACTGGAAACTTCGGGAGACCCCAGCCTATAAACAGGGTTAATTCTGCACTGAACTCACGACCTGCTCGACCTACGAGGACAGGGGAGCGTGGCAGTCTGAGGGCAGCATGCTGAGAGAAAACACAGATGTCACACAGTGAAAGTGACCTTCACCAGAACTCAACTGTTCCAAGTGAAAAGACTATTTTAGGTTGAACTAAATAGACTTTCAAAAGAAAACATAGTAGTCATACAGATTCGTTTTGCAGCCTTTAATGTGTTCTTTCAAGAACAGAATCAAAGGGGGGCATTAATAGTGGTTTACCAACTAATAAAGGTCTTGAATCTTGAATCAGCTACTTCTAAATAATTCTTTATTTTGCTAAAATGTCAAGCAAAAGGTCTTAGGCTATCGAGTATGTCTTACTGATGTGTGCTTTTATATTGTCAAATGTTTTCAAAGATGTGCAAATTGAGGAAAATTGTTTTTTTTTTTTTTTATGTATGATCCAATGTCAATTTTCAGAAATTCTCTTTGTGTCTGTGTTTAACTGTTGTGATTGTATTTATCTTGACAAAATGTCACACATCAACATTGTGAACAATTGTACAAGTGTACTTACACATTCATCCAATTAGAAACAGTGTTATGCTCTAAGTGGTGTCATGTCTCATTATCCCATCTCAGACTGTTAAGTGCTACCAGTGGGAATTTCACAGAAAAAACCTAATACATGAATAAAACTTTAATACATTAACTCATCTGTAAACACATCATGTCAGAAATTTTGGTGGTGAAAACACTACTACTACTACTACACGCTACTTCGACAATCGTCATCTACTAGGCACAGCAGGGGTGTCAAACAAATTTTCTTTCAGAGGCCACATTCAGCCCAATTTAATTTCCAATGGGTCGGACCAGTAAAATAATAGGGTAATAACCTATGAATAATGACAACTCCAAGTGTTTCCTCTTTATTTTAGTACAATAAAAAACATAAAATTATGAATATATTTACATTTACAAACTATCCTTTGACAAAAAAAGATATGAATAACTCGAAAAATGGAAACTCAACTTAAAAAATTTGTGCAAGTTTACCAATATTATGCCTCTACTTATCATTTATACATGTGCATTACACACGATCTTATACAAACATTTGGTAACAAGGATAATATTGTTAAAATTGTACTTAATTTTCTTTAGACATTTTAGGTTGTTCATATTTGTAGGGGTTATTCACATTTTATTGTTAAAGGATGGCTTGTAAATGTAAATATTTTCATAGTATAATGTTAATGTAAATGTTAATTTAATTCATATTAAACCAAGAAGAAATTAAATTATTTTACTTGAGGTCACACTGATCTGTCAATTCATCCCCCGGGCCTGATTGGACCCTTTGCTGGGCAGGTTTTGGCCTGTGGGCCATGTGTTTGACACCCCTGATGAACAGCATTTTATGATTGCTTTGACTAGCAGACCCTCAATGGCAAAAAAAACCCCCCAAAACACACTGTGCATTTACATGTGTCAATCTCAATGTTGTTGCGGCAACAGGACAGTCTCACGTTCTCTTTCCTAGATAATCAGTGACAAAACAGTCAGCTTATGCATCACCACGACACAGAAACAAATGTAACAAAAACACACAATAGCCACAGCAGAGTCCAGCAGGTCCAGAATGGACTTTGAGTGTCTTGTAACTCAACACATCAAAACATGTGCCTTTTTATGTGTCTTTGTATCAGCACGCCAGCAGAGATGATCCGTGACTTACACCGCAGCATCATATAACCTATTAATACTTTCTTCATCCCTGTGATATAAACAGGTTGGCTTATGTGTAGCCTTTTTAAGCTCTACTTGACCCTGATGTAACTGGTGTACATTCATCAACTCAAAGCCCACCTCTCCAGAGGGCAGAGGCCTGAGGCCCAAGGACCAGAAGATCTGGTCTCAGGCTCTGTGGACCAGCTGTTCAGGTCAACTTTAAAGAATGCAGCTCTGATGTATAATGTAAAATGCAACTGGTGTGTCAGGCCAAGGAGCCTGATTAAAGTTACCTCACTATGGTGGCTCCAAACTGGAAACATTTCTGAACTCAAATATGACTTCTCACTTACTTACTCTGTGCTATCGTGACTACATCCCACCAAGTTTTGACCCTTGCAGTTTGTAAGTCTGCTGCAAGGAGCCAAGACAATAACAAAAGACAGTCTCATAACTTTCAAGCAGTGGTCTGAACCAGTCAGGAATCATAATGGTGATGCATCAAAGTTTTACTCACATCATACATATGAAAGGGATGCGATGCCACTGAAACAAAATGAATGACATTGAATAAGATGATAGATTTCTCTCACATGTAAACAAAATAGTCAACTAAACACAGCCTAGTCATTCCAAATAATTTAGTGTGGTAATATTTAATACACTATTACTGGATTGAAACATATTCACTGACACTCCAATGTACTTTACAAGCTGTAGATGACCACATTCTCCATTTGCGATTAGATGCACACATTAAAAAGAAGTGTCTGCATTTATGCCAAACAAATATAACAGCTGACCCTGGTGACTTAACCACATTATCCTTCCTGCCTCTTTGTGCTCCAAGTGAAAACCCAGAGATAACCACAATATTGGCTGGTGTGATTTTTATGTACACATGCCTCTGCTAAGTGCACATCTTATCTTTGCCAACATGCGTCGATATGCGTATGACCCACCCTCAAACTACGTCAACACAGCATCAACATTACGGAAAGGCATTTCTGTCAGTTTCCCTCTGTAATGTTCCATGAAGTCAAATCCCTTAATGGCAAAGGTGGCTACACTTATATTTAGCTGCTGTCTGAAGGTGAGATTTTACAGATATTTTGTTTGTCCCAGGCAATAGCACTCCTTCTGCTGGCACTCACATATTATTTACTATTCTGGTGCTCGTATAGGGTAGATAGGGTTGCCACTTAGGAGGCTTGGGTTGCTGTGGCTGGCTGCCAACAAGCATATGACTTCAGCAGCGAGGGGGACCTCAAACAGCGAAGTGGCCTGCCAGTGGGTGTGTGGCAGATGAAAGCAGTGGAGGAGATGCACAACAAAATCACTTTGTGTGCAATTTTTTCTTTCATACATGTATGTAGATAACTTTGAGCAGTAAACAGGAAACAGTATATTTTTCTAAAACATCTCAATTAAGCTTCCTTTGTGTCTTCACTGAATGACAGAGTTCAGAAAAAACTGATGGGAACTTAAATCAGCTTCAATATATGAACGCAAACCACAGTCCCGAGTATGCATTGCACCTGGACTGCAATAACTATTGCATTCTCATGACAGGAAGGTATCAGGGTGTTCCTGATTTCTTGCACATTGTATGTTTTCTCCTAGTATGAAAATATGTTAAAATAGTCAAAATAAAGCAAATAAAACTGAGTATGACAACAGACAGGGAGTGTCAGCATGATGTCATCCTTACACGTAATTCACAGTGAGTATTCATTAATTATTAAGTGCTTAGACGCTTCAGCACACCACATCAGTAACTGGAGCAGACTTACAGAAACCCTGCTTCATTCTACCAATGCATCACCTCTGACACTCACACTTCAGAACTTTAGCTGACAGTCCAGACAGCACATTTTCACTGACAGGTACAACGTGGCTTGTACTAATATGGAGCTTTCATTCTGCTTCTCTTTCATTTAAACCACAAAAAGCTGACAATTTACCTTTTTCACTGAAAAGAAATAAAGCACTGACATAACATCACCATAGCCTTATGCACAAAAGTACTGTTGCTTCCGTATAAGCCACAGCAGTGAGAGAGTTACTTTTTTTTTTCTGTTGGTTTTTTTAAACCATGTACATTTTCTCAAGAGTGACCTGGACTGATTTTCTACTGTACAGAAACTTTGTTATATTGTTCTTTTTCCTGCTGTTGTCCCTTCTCAGAGGGCCTTGGGGTTGGTTTGGGCATGGGGGGAAAATGATATAAAAGGCAATGTATAATGTATGCACTGTAATTTCACTTTTTTGTATGAACTGTTACATTGCTCGAAAAATATTTAAAAAAAAAAAAAAAAAAAGCTGTGACCTGGACTATTTATCAAAGTTATTAGACAAAAAATTATTTTGGCTAGATTCACTTTGAATAAAAGCTTTAAGTGATGCAGCTCCACTCAAGATGCTGGGAATTACAGCCATGTATAAAATACTTATCAGGTCTAATGTTAATGTCATAAGGCAAGTAACACGGTATGGGCACTTGGTGACCTACTTCAATAACAGACCATGTAACTAATCTTATGAGAGACTCATACATTAAATGTATACTAAGCAATGTGCGCAGCTGTTGTGTTACATTGTTTATTTTAGGCTATATTGCTGAATGAAACATTTTATTAATAGAACTCATAAAAATGCCTTCATCCACAGGAACAAAATGTTGTTTACTCTAAAGTCAATGTGACCAACTTGGTGTCTGGCTGCCTAATTTTATTGAAGTTTGTGTGTGTGTTGCAGTGAGTGAGTGGGAGTTGTGGCTGTACCTGAATTCGTTCAGTCCATCGACCATGCGGCTGTAAGCAGACGCCCTCTGGCTGGCATCAGCTGACCGTCGGCTCTTCATGGCCTTGAAAAGTGACACAACACACATGCACTTGTAGACATATGGCATTGAAGCTGACAAAGTCAGAGGAAAAGGTAGAGGGTGGTGGAAAAGAAAAGCACGGCAGACCTGGAAGACTTCCAGGGATCTGACACCACTAACAAAATAGCAGGTATACGAGGTATGACCGATGACAGGCCAACCTGACCGCAACACTGCTTATTACAACAGCAGACGGTATAAGGTTTGGGTCTGGATTCTATTTATATCTTATTTCTAAATGGATATTACTAAGTGGAGACCCTGACCTCCAACATGTCTATCAGGGAAGTGATCAAGACTACAAATAAAGAAAAAACTGTAATAAAAAAAAAAAAAAAAAAAAGCTCAAATATATCAGAATCCCCAAATCCTGACAGAGTCTTTATTTCTAATGAAAACAGCTGTAGCAGACTACGAGACTCTGGAAAGAGTCTTCACCTGTTCAATGGCCATCTTGAGTTTGTTCATGTGGCTTTCAAAGAGAGGGAAGTGGGAGAAAAAGAAGTCCTGGAAACGATTGTTCTCCTCAGAGTTATGGGACAGCATGAAGATGACCCCGATGGCAATCTTTTTCTTCCGAGCCACTCCAAGACTCGGTCCTGCACTTTCATCAGACATGTTGAAGCTCTCCTCCACGGACCTGATGAGGAAAACATCGAGAGGTCATTTAAAATGTATGAAGCACAAACAAATCCAATCCAATCCCAGATTAAAGCACTTGCCCAATTTTTCAAAATCACATCTGAATGTGCCTTAGAATCCAAATATATCAACTAGGGACATATATACACTCCTGAACTCCTTAAGATGAGGAAAAACATTATAATAATTCACATCCAATGGTGGATCAGAACCAGGATGTAAGCATGGTTTCAAAATGCAAATAGAAGAAACTAGAGCAAGAGACAAAAAGACAAAAGTAGACAATTTATTGAAAATTGCATTTTAACTCAAACAGGCTGTTTGTCAGCTGATCAAAAGTTTAGGATAGCCTTAAAAATCTGCACTTTTCAAGCATTCACACTGCCATGACCTCCAGATGGGGAAGGTCAAAAGGCTTTCTGTCTTTGAACATGGCAGAATTATTGAACTGCACAAACAAGACCTCCCACAATGCATCATCACTGCCGAGTGCAGATGCAGTAAGACAGTCATTTTAAATTTCTCAAAATGAGTTATGGGACAAAAAAGTCAAGTGATAGATCCAAAAAAGTTCACCTGCACTGAGCCAGAGGATCCAACTGTGTCAATGAAGACAGAGACCAATCAACCCACAGTGAAGCTCTTTATTGATGCTGACTACAGCCCAATAACCATAAGACAGATGTGAAGACCTTCACAAATCACGTTCCCTCCTACAAAATAAACTTGTTTTGACTTTACAACGGAGCACCAAACCTGGGCATTTAAAGGTGGAAGAAAGTTTTAATCTCTGCTGAGAAAAAAAAAATTAATCTAGACAGTCCTGTTGGTTTCCAATGTTAATGTTAAGGAGATCCCACTGGAGATGTTTTCTACGTGACACGGTGGAGAAGGATCCATCATGACCTTGGTGCTTTTTCCTTCAGTGGAACAATGGAGCTTCAGGTTGTTAAGGGGCGTCAAACAGCAGCTGGTTATGTGGAGATGTTACAGTGGGCATCCCTCTTGACTGAGGGCCCTCGTGATTTGTCATGAGTGGGTTTTTCCAACAGGACAACGCTACAATTCACAACACTCGCCTGACAAAAGACTTCCTCCAGGAGAATAACGTTGTTCTTTTGGACCATCCTGCATGTTCCCCTGATCTAAATCCCATTGAGAACAAAAAATAGGACCAAGGGTCTTGTAGTCCAACAGCATATTTAAAGACATTAATTGACATTCGTTTGACCTTTCGAGGTCGCTCAAAGTCAAAGGTCATGGCACCAAATGAAAGCCCATACGTAACTTCCTATCTATTGCCAATAGTAATTACATCAATATCTTCAACTGTTTTCAAGTTATAGCACTTTGAAATCTGTCCCATTATAAACCAAAAATTTTAAAATTCATAAAAAATTCAAAAATCAATATTTTCCAATTCTTTGAACAAACTTGGTAGACCTTATCCCAAAGATGTTCCACAAGAAATATCAAGTCATTCTGACTGACAGTTTTGGAGAAGAAGATTCTTGAAAAATTGTTTATTGACGTCAACTGATACCAATAGTCCTTCAGACCTTTGGGCTGTTGGACTAATAAAAGCAGATGTCAGTTCCAGACCATGGATGCCCCGAGTGAAGCCATCTTCACCACATAGTATGACATTCCCACCGGCCTCCTGGAAACACTTGCATCAAACATGTTGAAACAAATTTTTGAAGTGATCAATAATGAAGTGGCTACTCACTACCAAGACATTTTCTTTACACTTTTAGCTCTGTTTTGGGGTGTGGCCTGTTTGAGTTAAAATGCAGTTTCCAATAAATTACCTACTCTCTTCTTTTTGTCTCTTGCTGCACTTTCTTCTTGGTTATGATCCACCATTGAAAAATGTAAATTCTTGCAATTTTTTCTCCAGTCTTACGGTTTTGTTCAAGAGTGTATTTACACAATGAAACTTAAGTGTTAAGTGATTAATAAATATGTTTGACAGAAGGAAAATATCAGCTCATTTTCAATTAAGCAGTTTAGCAAAAAAAAAAAACAAAACCCAAAAAACAAAACAAAAAAAAAAAACTTCCTTTGGAAAATATGAACACTCAGCTGTATTTACAACAACAGCAGCATCCTGTCTAGATCTACATGTGTAACTCTTAGTGATGTTGTTAGTATAACAGAAGTGTGTGTCATTTTCTCAATTGACTGTGAGATTCTAAGGAAGTTGTAGCAGGATAGTCTGCAAAAGCCTGACAGACCAGTGGCAAATGGAGATGAGATAAATGGATTGGAAAGGACCCAGAGTCTCTGTTTTTGTGAAGACTGCAGATCTTTTAACACTCATTTCTTGTCTTGTATCTTAAGTGCTTAATGCCACAATTCTGTGGACAAATATGCGCCCCCCCCCCCCCCGGAAAAAAAAAAAAAATCCAAATCCATTCCAAATTTCCAGACCTGAACTTCATTGAAAACCTCTGGAATATGATCAAAAGGAAGATAGAAG
This sequence comes from Sphaeramia orbicularis, assembly GCF_902148855.1. Classification (NCBI taxonomy): domain Eukaryota; kingdom Metazoa; phylum Chordata; class Actinopteri; order Kurtiformes; family Apogonidae; genus Sphaeramia; species Sphaeramia orbicularis. Next base: position 11,252,969 of record NC_043970.1, read on the forward strand.
GTCACAAATTTAAAATTAGGAGTAGAAAAAAGAAGCCAATAGCCATGTAAAAGTGCATAATGCATGAAGGCTGTGATAGAAAACAGGTTCAGTCCACCAGAGTCATTGTTCAAAAATACATAAGAACGTTTTTTTTTTTTTTTTTTGCACTGTTGTATGGACATTTAACTGTATACATATATATAATCTTTGTTCATGTGTAACATGTATTTGTACATGTATGTGCATCTCACCATCGGGGGAAGACCCCATTCTCCAGACTGGTGGTTTGACTGCGGAGCCACCGGCGCTGGTAGCTTGACGCACAGCTGCTGGTCAGGGAGGAGCCGGGAGACGGGAAGGGGGTGATCAACAGGCTGCTTAGAGAGGCTGAAAGAATAGAGAGGGAGAGGGAGATGAATGGGGAAGAAGATGAGGGCAGTGGAGAGAGGCAGAATGAGAAGGGAGGACAGACGGCAGCAGGGAACAGATGGAGAGAATGGTGGGTGACGGAAAAGCAAAAGGACACAAGTGAGTCAGACGGTAAATGTGTGGGGTTACTCATTCTGAATGGTATTCACAAAGTACACAAACACACACGGAGCTAGGCCCAAGTACAGAGAAAGAAAACAACTTAACATAACAAAGAAAAGATCCTGCAAAATGAAAACAAATGCCAAACACAAAACCAGTGCAGGCACACATATCCACAACCCTCCTCCTCATTTGCACATATACAGAGCCGGATAGCTTTCATATGAGATCTAATATCAGCGAGCTTGCTAAGAATCACATGCTGCCGTTGTTCAACAACCTGGCTTTACACCAGACTGGCACGATAATGACAACCTGCGCAAACTCACAAGCCTGATCACAGAGTTATTTACAGCCCAGGAATTTATCAATGGTCACATGAGCCATATAGGGGGTGTGTTAAGCTCTATGTATGTGTGTAAAGAGTGAAAGGGGGATTACTTCAGGTGATGACTAAGTGTGTGTAAGATGTATAAAGATAAACTGTACTGTGGGAGTGAAAGATGTTGCACGAATAGCATTAGCAAATAAGCATTAGTAAAATGAGAAGAAGTTCTGACGGAAAAGACCGGGTGTTACGGGGAAGTGTGTTTGTATTTTTTTGCATGTGTCAGAGACAGATAAAGAGCTCTCAAGACTGAGTGCAGAGGGGAGGTGGAGAGAGTGGAGAGAGTGGAGATGAGAGGACAAGGCCTGAATTAGAAGCTCATTTACTAGTAGCAGGTTTTTGGAGCTGCTATATTTAATCCTTTGCATGTGACCCGGGTTTGAGCAGAAAGCATAATTCCGGTCGTACCAGTCATGCCAGTGGGACACGGGGTGTTTGTAGGGGGGGTGGAGGGCAGGCGGCGGGCATCGCAGTGGGGGGACAGGGGTCAGTTTCCATTGCACAAGGTTTTCCGGACCCTAGAGGCCCTGTGAACTACTCTACGCCTTCTCTGAGTGCAGACAGGGCTGGACCAAAAATCATATCTGTATTTTTAGGTTGAATGGCAATACGAGGGAGATGTCACAAGCATGTACTTATATAAATATACTTGCTCATAATATAAAAATGAAAAATATATATGTAACTAAAATAACAATAGGTTTACTAAGTGATCTTGCAGTGACAACACTACCAAGCTACTGAATGCATTTAGTGTTATGAATGAATGAATGAATGAATGAATGGTTTATTTTTGGTTTGTACAGTAATCACCACACACAGTACCACAACCACAATCAACACAAAAACAAAAAAAGGAATAGGCTAGAAGCAGAAGCTTATTTTTTGCTTATCCTTTCAGTAAGTGTGCAGGAGTTTTTGTACTGTGCACTTTTCTGACACTGAAAATAACAAAAATGAAGTTACAATTTATAGTCAGATTGGCTCAGTACAGCTACAGAGGTCAGGCTGTGAAATAATCCTGGTTTTACATGGACACCTTGATGAAGCAAGGGTGTATAACACACTGTTACAGATCTTTGATGAAGGGTAAAAATATTTTCATAATTGTGAACCGTGGGGACAGAGATAGAATATCTTTGTCATTGTAACATATACACCGAAAGTGCCATCAAGTCTGTACATCATATATTCAACCTACTATAAAAATACAAACAAAAGCAGCTAAATAAAAGGTTTGGGGAAAATAAATACAAAAAACCCCCCGCACAACCAAAAACCCATCACACATACACCCACACAAACACTCTGTTATTGCACTGATTCCTTAAAGAACATATTGCACATCATATGTATTTTTCTGTATTGTGTGGTGATTGTTGTTGTGTAAAAACTGTTCTTAAATCTGTTTGTCCTCATCTTGAATGTATTGAATATATATTGAATAAAGTAACCAAGGGTTTATGCAACAAGTTAGTTAACAAAACTTCAAACTATATTGATCTAAATGGTATTTTCTCAATACATATTATATATGACTATGCCTTATATAGCTGTAAAATCCCACACTAACTACGGCACAATATACGTTTTATGGCTTTGGGTCAAAATAATATGAATGTTTCACAAATTAAGGAAGAGATTGAAAAAAAAGAACAAATTTTAGCCTTTCTGACTGACATCTATTGCCTTTTTCCTTCTTCTTGTTTGGCTACACCCTAACCGTCCATAAGAGAGTGCACGTATGGATCATATTTAAACGATGGAAAACTGCATACCACATATGACAGCTTAAGCACCACCGGTTAAAGCAACCAGTGTTTGTGTAACTCTTTCGTGTACCTGACCTTGAAGAATGAGGTTAAAGCACTTTGACCCAGGAAATGCTTTAGAATTAAAGCCATTAGTTGCATCATTCATATTTTAAGCAGTCGATATAGTAAGAGCCAGACGTGCAGAAACAAACCTTTGTTTTGAGTGAGGTGAAAAAGGACACTTACTACATGCTATCAATTTATACATACATGTACCTAATCTTTGTTCCTTGAAAATCTCTGTCTTAATGTAATTCAAAGTTCAGCAGTAGGACTGAAAGCAGCACCGAGTGTAGGTCAATCCAGGCTTTGGCTCCTAGTCTCATTAACCTACCCGACCTGGCGATGCCGCTGTCCCTCTCGTCATGCAACCCTCGGCCCGGCATGTCCATTGGGTGACTGTGACCTGGAGGAAAGGGGGGAAGAAGAGAGGCAAAAGGATTATGTCAAAAAGGTTACGAAAGAGGGAGACAAGGATCAAAGCAAGTGAGTGAGAGGAAGGAGGAAAAATAGGAAGGTACACAACAAGAAAGGGAAATAAAGAGAAAGAATGAATAGAAAAGAGACAAAAAAAAACCCACTATGTGAGCAAAAGAGCAGTGTGACGAGCTCCTATCACCACAAAAGTAAAGCTTTGTAGTATCTTTTATTCAATAAATGCAGTCCTCACACTGCAAAAATCTAAATCTTCCTTCAGTGTATTTTTCTCATTTCTAGTCAAAATATCTCATCATACTTAAAGTAAGACATAATCACCAAAAGAGTAACCTTTCAGTGACATATAAGAGCTTATTTTCAGACAGCAGATCTTGAAAATCTTATTTCAGGAAATCTTACCAAGATAATTTTCACTTACTCCATTGGCAGATTTTTTTGCTTGAATTAAGCAAAAAAAATCTCGAATTAAGCAAAAAAAAATCTGCCTATGGGACAAGTGAAAATTATCTTGGTAAGATTTCTTGAAATAACATTTTCAAGATCTATTGTCTAAAAATAAGTTCTTATATCTCACTGAAAAGTTACTCTTTAGATGATTATGTCTTATTTTAAGTGTGATGAGATATTTTGACTAGAAATGAGAAAAATACATTTGGTAAGATTTTGATTTTTGAAGTGCAGCCCTAAAAGCCCATTTAATATGGAGGATCTGAATCTAAAAATGTGTGAACCGACATTTTTAATGTAGCTTTAAAACAAACAAAAAAAACTAATTATTATAGTATAAACTATATGAAGACATCACACATTTTCTCTAGGCTGACAACTTACAAAGGGTCAAAATATGACCAGGTGCTAGACTAATTTCTAACATCACAAAGTTGTTAGTGAGTTACCCATCACTTTTCAGCCGTCTATTGTTTTGTAACACAGGAAGTGTCAAAACATCCGTAAAATAATTAAGGTGAAAAGCAGTCCTGTCATAACAAGCTGTTGCTGAACTGACTGTCACCATCGACAACAGCTGCCACAGCTTTGATATAACTTACATCATCAGACACAGTAACGTGGATGTCACTGAGTCTGTTTGCTTGTTCTCATATGTCCTTCTCGTCAACACTTCAAGGTAAAATGGGGAAAATGTCAGTGCTGCTCACAGCTGAGGGGTGTGAAACCCACAAAAAGAGTGCTTGGATGCGGTGGTTGAGATGATTCATGAGCAAGAGGCCTTTTTTTCTGTGTGTTTATGTGTCTGTGTGTACGCATTTCTACGACACACGGTGCTTTATGACCATTCCAACGCTGCATAACTGACAGAACTAAATGCTGGGCCACCCTAACAGTGCTCTAAATTGGATTGTGGAATAGGCAGCTTGGCATCAGCGTGGGGGTTCTTTTTATACAACATACCACCACTTCACTGCAACGAGGAGACAGGTTTGGGGAGAGGGATCTTTGAGGAAGAGCTCTTTGATCAGCATCACATAACAAATAATAGAAATTTAGGATTATTTACAGCTACACTTGGTGTTTATTTGATGGTGACAGAGAGAAATTGCCAGCGTGCCTTTGAATCCACGTTCTTCCATACTAACACTCGTTACTTTGAGTGTGCAAGGGCATTTACATTGAATACTGTGCCAAAACACACTGCAAAATGAGTGAGCACAGTGTTTTCACATGCAAATAGGTGTGGAATGCAGCTGGGGAAGCGACAGTATAGCTATCCTTAGCTTGGCTGCTACTAAACAATGACTTGAAATGTCAGATTACAGTAAAAGGGGCATCACTTTTAGCTATTTTTACTAAAATCATATGAAAGTCAAAACAGCTGATATTGTGATGAGAGAGAAATTTCAATTGTGATAGTGCTATATCGTGTTGAACTTTGCAAATAAAAACAAAGATAAAAAAGAAAGGTTTGATTGTGATTACCTGTACGTAAACAAGAGCCATGTTCAATTTGAGAAAACACTAAACTTTTGAAATTTACGTACTGTCCAAGTTTTGAAGAAAAGTGTATTTGCTCAGTGTATGGAAGTACACTAACAGAAGTAAGTGAAATGAGACACAGTCCAGATTTAACTACCATGTTTGTAAAAAAAAACCAAACACACAAGCAAATCAAAGAGCTCATCTGGAGAGAATGCAGTGCACTTTTTTTCCCAATGGTGATACACAGGCAAGGTTGACAGCAAGAGTGCCTACAAAAGCCTAACAGTGGGTGTGACAGTGATATAATAAATCCTGCTGTCTGTTACATGTAATTCTGTGTTAGTAGTAACAGCAGTAGAGTGCTGAACACTCTGATCCCAGTGTTCTAACAAGTGGGTTTATGAGTTTTATTTTAGTGCTTAAATAACTGAACTGGCTAAAAAGCAGAGTAAAATAGGACAGAAAATGCTCCCTGTCATTCAAAACTACCACTAAGGTGCACTGCATAAGGCATTTCACCACCAGCTGTATAGTATAACTGTATGGATTGGTGCATTAATGTGAGCTCCGGTGTATATGAATGTGTTTCTGTATGCACAGGCAGGTTTCAACACATCAATTGGGTGAAAAAAAACCAAAAAAAAAAACACAGGAAACACAAACAGTCAGTTAGAAAAGCGTGGGGAGAATGTCTGGGATGTGGTTGTTGTTGATAGCCAAAACAAATGTAAAGCCTAAAATCATTGCCCAAGTATCAGAGACACTGTCAGTGACTTGAGGTGAGAAAACAAAAGAAAGAACGGCAAGTGACAACTACATCTATGCCTAGAACTACAGCCACCAACACCAGTGAGCATCCCATGCACACCATTTCTGCATGCATTACACACCTGCAGGCCTGAGTCAGACAGCGCGACCATATAGCATTGAAAAACATGATTGACAGCTAAGGTTTTGGGAGGAATTATTTCTCAGTGCTGTTAGAACGAGCTCGCACCTACAGTCACTGGTAGGTCACTTAATAGGGTGATAAAGCAGATGACAGTGGCAGTCTCATTCATCCAAATCAGTATTTTGTTCTGCAGTGACTGTCTGACCCATGTTATTTGCAAGTATGTTTTGTTACTGCATGCTATTGCTGCTTCCACACAGGCATGCAATTCAAGGCCCCTACAACCAACGCTACTGCAACTGTAGCCTACACACATGCATGCAACCGGCACACTTCAGTGGTGCCCGGTTTTAAGCGCCAACCTGAAAAGAAAGATGCGCTTTTGATGAGGCGCAGAGGGCCTTGTTCTGAGAACGCCCGTCGAGGGCTGCAGAGCTGAGAAAATCCTGCGCAGCACAAACACAAACATGGAAAAAAAGAAGAGAGGGAGGAAAAGAGAAAGACAAAAAAAACATGAACCATGGTTAGTGAATAAGTAAGCAGGAAAAGTCGGCTGCCTCCTGTTGTACAACCATCCTGCAGTTACATCTGACTTACAGGAGCTATTAAAGCTCCAAGACAGACAAATGGGAAGAATGGTATCCCTCACAGAAAACACAACTCCTCTGATAAAAATATAAGAAAGGCCGTTATTAACACAATGTTTTTCTTCAGTTTTTTTCTGTGAGGAAATACAGGAAATGCATAAGAACAAAGAAAGAATCTGCCAACTGTTTTTCTTTTGTATTCTTTCTCATTCGCTCTTTGTTTGTATTCTTTCAGACTCCAAGTCAACCTTTCCTCTCTGGTAACAAGTAGAGTCATCATGAGGTTCAGGGAAAGACCTGATGAGTCATAGATGAGATATATAGCTTTGGTAGGATAACAGCTGATTTCACGAATATGCTGAGAAACTTGTGCTTGCAAAGCCAGTTTGAAAGTTTTCCAACTTGAGCTTAGCAGAGGGGAGCCAGGAGGGAGAACTGTTGGCAGAGTCGATCCAGTCTGGTTTGTATTCAAACAGGAATGTTAGAGGGTCAGGAGGAAAAACATCAACTCTGCTACAACCTGAACAAACATGAATTCACATTGTACTGTGCTTTATGTTGTATGTGATGGCAACACTTGACACAGACAGGTGTTGTTCAAATGAGATTAGAGATTAGAGTCTGATTTCCAGGAAGACATAAAAATAAAGCTAACAGGGAAGTGACAGCAGTTAGCGTCTATCTCTAATCAAAATGAAGATGAACCTGCTTTGGAAAAAAATGAACAGGGGAGGGGTTAATGAAACCCTTTCATAAAAAAGCTTGATGTAGGACTGGTTTACCTATGTTCCCTAGCAGACTGCTGGGCCCTGTGTTTTGATCAGGCCGAAGAGTGTTGCTGTCCTGTCCAATGAACTCTAGGCTGTCCTGTAACCTGTTTAGGATGAAACACAAAATACAATAAATGTGACTGTGGAAAAGTAAGTATACTGACTATTAGCAACCATGGAAAATAATAAATGATATTTGGAACTAATATACATTTGCAATTAACAACATTTTTAAGTACCTTGAATCTAACAGTACAATTCAGTAATATTCCAATAGTATTTATTCTCAGGTTTCACAAGGGTCTGAAGGAATTAAAAATAATAACTACTGAAATCAGAAATAAATTTGGATACGTTATGATTAGATAACATGTGACCAGTCAGAAAGAACTGTGGCTTTACTTGAGCACACTGATTGGTGACAACAGACAAACAGAGGCAGCCACATACACAGAAAGTAGTGCATTTTTAATTGTTAATTTAATTGTTAGTAACTGTTTAACCACTAAACAAAACTACCAAATATTAGAGATATTAACCCATAAAGACAAAACTACTTTTGTGGCAGTTCCCAAATTAATTCTTCTCTATATTTAACCTTCCCTAAATGATTTATCACCATTTATTATATTATCCTGTGTTTTGCATTTTTTTCAGTGAAAATCAAGTATTTTTCTATATTTATTTTTCTGATCATGTAGACGTTCTTTAAAATGCAGAGTAAATTCAAAGGTTATTTCAGAAACAGAGACAACTGAAGAAAAGATGACTTTATCACCAAATCTATCATTAACTGAACATAAACCAAGTGTGTCCATCCACTGTAATTTAACAAACTCCATGTGTTTCACTGGTGAATCAATGTTGTAGAAGTTAACAGTGTTTCTACATTCATTACAAAGCCTCTGAACATCCAAATGTATCATATCTGGTGATTATGAAAAGATGTCAAACTGCATTTTATCTGAATCATTTCAATGTACTGATAAGTTTAGTGGTTCAGAAGTTATTAAACATTTCAGATCAGTAGATGATTTTGGTTGCCAGGGGCTGTTTGGGTCTTTATGCGTTAAGTAAGTTAATAGAAATATAGATAAACAGTAAAAAATTACAGTGAGAATCTACAACATACAGAAAGACTGTATCCTTAGCTGACATAAGTGCAAAAAATATGGACTATACTGAAGACAGATGGAGTGGGCAAGAGAGAAAAGACAACATCAAAGTGTATCTACATGTACTGGCTTATTGAGCAGACTGCCGGAGAAATCAGAGCAAAACCTGTGCGTGTGCGTGTGTGTGTGCTTACGTGTTGAGGCTGCCATACACACTGCCTCCTGTCCTTGCCGTGAAGACCTTACTCAGCATCAGTTGAGGTGGCGATCTGATATGATGACAGTATATAGCACAGGGACAAAGATAAGCATGTGTGTTCAGTTCATATAATCATGTGCACGGTGGAGGACGAACTCGTTCACATCTAATCTAATTGGATCATCAATTCAGTTTCTTTTTTGCCTAATCTCTTTTCTTTGTTCACTTACTTGATTCTCAGGATGCAGTATCTTAACTATAAACACTGCACTACATCTTTCATAATGCTAACATATGTGGCAAAAAGTTATGCCAATATTATAACATTTCAATCTTCCTGCCTTTACTACTACAGAAGATTTTTACAGTAAGAAGGTGAAAAGCCCCCCCACCCCACACACACACATACACACACACACACACACACACACACACACACACACACACACCCATCAATGGCCTTACTTACCTGATCTGATGGATTTTTAATGTGGAGCCTTTGTAGCTCATTGCCACAGAGCCAAACATCATTTCCCCGAGCATTACCACATCTGATGAACACCTCGAACCCTGAAGAGGTGCAGAGGACCAGAAACAGTTTTTAATTGTTCATAACAGGATCATATGAACCCTTTTATACACATCTTTGTATATGTGTGTTACCTGGAAGCGAAGGCCCTGCTCCTTAGACTCCCGTGTTTCTGAGGTGCAGGAGGAGGAGCTGTCCAAGGAACTGCTGCTGCCCCCCGTAGGACGGAGCTGGCAACATTTCCCAAACATCTTAACCTGGCTCTCTGTGCTCTGTTGAAAAAAACGATGGCATTTACCAAAAAGCCAGAAACACAATCTAAATGAACTGCTAGAATTTAAACATTAAGAAGAAAAAGCAACACAAAAGACGTGTTTTTTTTTCCAGCTTACAACACAGGTGTCAAACATACGGCCTGTGGGCCAAAATCGGCCTGCCAAAGGATCCAAGCCAACCGGTGGGATGAATTTTTGGAACGCAAAAATTACACTGAAGAAATTAACAATCAATGGTGTTAAAACTTTTTTAGTTCAGGTTCCACATACAGACCAATATGGTCTAAAGTGGATTAGACCAGTAAAACCCTATTTTAATAACCTATAAATAACAACAACTATATTTGTCTCTTTCTTTTAGTGTAAAAAAGCTAAATTCAATTAAAATGTTGACATTTACAAACTATCCTTTCACACAACACGTAGGATAACCTGAACATAAACAACATGAAAGGTCTTCAGAGAAATAACTATAATTTTAACAATATCCTGTCTGTTACTAAATGTTTTGTGCATTTGTAGATCCACTGCTATCTGTAATTTGTAATGCACATGTGTAAATGATAAATTGAGGCATAATATTGTTAAAATTGCACCTATTTTTGTTGATATATGTCAGGTTGTTCATGTTATTCACATTCTTTAGGGAAACTCTGTAGATGCAAACACTTCCATAATGTAATTTTACTTCTTTCACTGTTATTATTTTACTGGTCCAGCCCACTTCAGCTCATATTGGGCTGAATGAGTCTCCTGAAATAAAATGAGTTCCACACCTTAGGCTAACAAGAACAATTATAATCATAATGAAGGACGGAGATGTTTATGCTCTTGTGTTTGTTCCCACGTAAAACAGAAACGGGGGTAGCCCCAGTATGGAAGTAAAAAAAAAATAGATGAGAGCCAAATGTTTGCTTTACTTTTACCTCAAGATATCAACATTTTAACCACTGTCAAACACAAAAACTCAGTGGTCCATAACAATGTGGTATTTGGAAATTTGGAAAAGATACATTCATCTGATGTGATCAAATAAAAAAATACTGAAACATAATCTGGAAGCACTTGTAAACAGCAAACTAAAAGCAATGTGAGCTCAATCAGTCGGTGTCATGTGCCTTCTTAACTTGGCAGCCAATTCAGGAGGAATGCATTTGGGAGGGTAGGGAACGGGAGGGGGAGAGGGAGAGGGTGAGGGCATGTGTGTGTGTGTGTGTGTGTGTGTCTATGTGTGTGTGGGTGTCTGTGAGTGCTCTTTAGTCAGGCTCTGGTAATGGCTCACTTGAAACCACTGTCTTTGTGAACACAGGGAGAGAGAGAGAGAGAGAGAGAGAGAGAGAGAGAGAGAGTGAGAAGACAAACAAGAGGGAGACCCAAATATGAAACAGATATAATGAGAGAAGAACATTTTAAAAACACTATAGACACTTCAGCTGCCTGATACTTTCATTATGTATTTATAGTCATTAATATCTAGTGAGTGATTTCATAACTGGCATGCTAATAAAGCTATTATAATTCTGGTTTGGACTGTGTTTTAGTGCGTATGTGTGTGTATGTCTGTGGGTGTGTGTGTGTGTTTTTGTCTGCTGCAGTGCAGTGTGAGGCGTGTACACAGAGGCCAGCAGCATGTGACTGCCAGTCATATGACTTTCTCAGGAACTCGTGAACGAGCAGCACTGCAATCGTTCTCCCCCTCCCTCCCCCTCCTCCCACCGCTCCAACTTCATCCCTCTTTCTTCCTTTTCCTGCTTTCTCCCTCAAATCCATTCCTTTACTTCACCAGATTTCACTTCTCTAGCTCTATCTATATGTAGATTTCCCTTCATCAACTTCGTCTGTTGCTGTCTGCTCTGTTCTTTTCTGTCTTTCTCTTCACCCCCGTCTCAACCTTCCCATGCATCTGTCTGGTCATCTCTGGCTCATTTCCACTTCTCTGTGCCTTGCCTCTTTCTGCTGTTGATCTCTCTCAAAATCCTGAGTTGACAAAAAACAAACATCATGTGATAGAGGTGAACGCAGAAGCTGAAAAATGCAGAATTCACCAAAAAAATTGACATTCAGGCAAAAGACACCAAAATTAATTCTTCTTACTCTGTGTTTTTGCCAAAGCTCAAAAACAAATCTCACTGTGCCATCCAGATGCAGCTCTAAGCTAAATTCAATGCCTTAACAAATCCTCATTTCTAAACCTGTGAACGTTGAACGATAGATAATCATATAGGTGCCAGTCATGGTGTGAAAGTGACTTTGTGCGACAGCAAAATTGTTGTCATGAATATGAGGCTGATGGAAAAACAGCGAAGAGAAGCTGAGTCAGTCGTTGGACGACAGACAGAAAGAGTAAGCCATGTCGGAATGAAAAGATGCTAGTTGAGTTATGTAGACCACAGAGGAAGCAGAAGACATAGTAACAGGTGAGAACAGATGAAGAAACTATACGGAAATATGTTTAGGAGTAAAAACAAAAAAGTAGGTAGAGAAATAGAAAAAAGCAGTAACACAGTAGGAGCTCTACAGAGGTGATGTGGAAAAGAAAGATAGAGAAAAGTTAAAGAGTCCAAGTAAATGGTATAAATAAAGTACTAGTGGTAAAGGGAGAAAAAGCTTTTTAAAGGGTAGCATGGGGATTTTAGGAGGGAAGCCAAAATAACTAGATTATTTTAATGAGAAGAGGACAGTAATCAGGACATTAAAAGGTGACAGATGCAAGATAAATAGGAAGTCAGAGGAAGAAGGAAGATGCGTACAGGTAAAAAGAATATGAGAAATTCAGAGCAGGATAGAAGGGTAAGAAGTGGACAAAGACAAACAGGCAGAGAGATACAGAGACAGACAGACAGACAGACAGACAGGGAGTGACACGGCTGTCATGTGAGGATGAAAGAATGCTGCTTACACATGGGCTGTCAGCTGAGGCTATTATTATTGGAGATAAGAGCACCAGAACAAACCGGTCAGGGTCAGACAGAAACACACAGCAGCAGCAGCAGCATTATGAAAATATGAAGCATGTTATTGAAAAAGCTTACGGAAAAAGAAATGTGACTCTGTTGCTGTTTGTAAAAATAAATAACAAAAAGACAAAAATAAAATCAGCTGACAGGTGCAGCATGGGAGAGGCTGTTCACACAAAGCCAGTCCTTTATTGCACACACCCTGATAAAAACTGCACGACTACAGGAGAACTTTATACCATCAGAAAATTAAACATCAGGAAAAGGGAGTGTTAACGCTGTGATAGATATGCAGATATGCTGACACGCATATACACCATCTGTCCAACAAACTCTAAGTGTAGATGACCTCTTTACTTTCATAACTGCCATGCTTAGAAGTTTTTAGCATCACTTGAATTAAGGAGAGCCCTCTGCTTTACAAATAGTAGGAAAGTCTTTAAAGAAAAAAAAGGCAGATATTAGCACCTCAAACATGTTACTATCCTTGTTTTTATGAACAAAAGAAAGAGGCCAATGTGGAAATAAAGAGTAATAGCACTGACAGCTGAGAGTTGCTAGCTCTAACTGATTTCCATTAAAGAAAAAAGAAATTTATCGCTAGAAATACTAGAGGCTTTGGTAAATTCCTACACTATTAGGAAGACTTTAAGGCTAATAATAGAAGAATGCAGTGTGAGCTTTGATTGACGTGTGATTGATAACTCATTGCCTGCTCAGTCAGATTGTGGAGAATGTGTTTATTGAAGAAACAGCAGTTTTTCCTGACAGACAGTTCTTCTGAAGACAGGGTTATGGAGATCCACCAACAAGAGCCTAAAAGAACAGTGATGCCTAAAAACAATAGTCTACAACACAGTGGGAGATGTCATAGTGGCTATGTCCAAGTGTTTTATACAGTCTTGATAAAAACTATAATTATAAGCAAACAAGAACCCTCCTATAACAACCCCGTGCATCTCTGTTGATCCCTTGATCACTGTGTGACAAGAAAGAAGCTCAAATGTATTAATAAACATACTATTTTGATTTGCACCTGGCCATGTGCAGCTTTCCTTATTACAGAAACATTTTAAGGGAAGAACACAGATTTTTGCAAGTGCTCTTCTGCATCACCTGACAGCTGGAATTACAAAATTAGAAAAGGATCTGTTACAAAAAGAGTCTAATTATTATCCTGTGAAAACACCTTCAATAATAAACCAAAACAAAGATGACACTTACAGCGATGGGGGTTTCCTCCGTGCCCCTCTTTTTGGCATTAGAATCGAAGAGGACATTCCTGCCCCGCCTCTCACAGTCCTGGTAGACTATCAACCTGATCTGACTGGGCTCCAGCTGGGGGATTGGCCAGCTAGATAAAAAGAAATGATGGATAGTGGAGTAGAAGAGACAAAAATGGGTGGGAGATAAAGGGATGACAGGCAGGAGGGAGAGAAAACAAGGCAATTAATACTAGCCAATAAAGTAGCAGAATGCATTGAAAATTAACTTAATAAATAGAAAACAGCTCTCAGATTTTTAAGATTTGTGCTTAAACAGGGACATTAATGCTCAAGTCACACAGCATTACACAAACAGTCCAGTTCGCTGCCTGTTTCAATATTGATGGGAACTTGTGTAACACATTAAACCTCAGCATGGTATCTACTTTCTCAGTCTATATCCAGGAAACTGACTACTAGATGATGTACCGACAACCTAGTTATTCACTATTAAAGCCTTCATCTGCCAGTGTGAACCGACTCCATGCCACAGCTGCCATTCATCCACCTCATACCTCAACCAGTGGGGAGGCATAAACACTCAGTATGCCAAGACATCCTAATCCTTATCTGCTACCACAGATAAACAGTACAGGCGGACAACAGGCCGCCACTCAGTCACATGACTTTCTTCCCCAAAATATAATATAATATCCAGCCCTCTTTCTTCATTTTACAAAGATAAAAATGTACTTGTTTTGCTTTACATTCGAATGGTTTCAAACCCAGTACAAGTTCACTCAGTTTAACAAGCACTGAAGGCAACAAGTCTTGGTCCACTGCAGTAATTACAGAGTGAAGAGAGGCTGTACATCGCCACACTTAACAGTTCTCAACTGAAGGAATACTTGGGCTAATTGATTAATGGCTACAGGATTGTTTTACAAAACTTAACTCATAGCTGACTGAAATCAAATATCTGAAATTGTGTCCCTTTGTAGCCAATGCACTTCTACAGGTCAATAAAGATCAGGTACAAAAACATATAACTGAAAATTATATAACTTTTAACTTGGTGAATGAAGGGAGGAAAGAAGCAAAATTGCTGATTATGTGATTTTTGCTTGGGTATTAAACAACCATGTTCCCTTACACCTGGAGGATATGATATAGTCGTTGGGGTAAAACACTTTATATTGTAATATTTATAATGCTATGTTATGATACATTTGACCTATTCTTTACTATCAATAACACATTGACTGTTCAACTCTGTATTAAATTTTAACTGTTGCTGACTTCTGTAGAGATACATTTCTTATGGGCAGAAACACTGCCAAATAGTTAAGTAACAGTAAGCTGTGTTTTCTGGGAACTACTGCTCCATGGCTGTTGCTAAGCAACCTGTGACTTAGCTCATCTTTTTAATGCTGGTCATCTCAGGTAATATGGTGTCGGGATGCTGCTGCATATTTGCACCTGAATTCTTACAAAGTCTGGTTAAACTGTTGCCACAATCACTTCAGTGGGTGCAAGCACACACTTGCAGGGCTCTGGCAGCCCCTTTTGCTTTTGGAGAAACTCAGCCCACCAGTTGATTTAGTAGGGGCTATAAAGATGACAGGGGATTGGACCGACAGACAGACAGTCGAGGATTTCTCCCTGATCTGATGGATAGATGGGTCAGGCAAATGGGCACAGAGCTGAGGCTAAATATATCCTTTTATTCGGGGAGCAGGGAGTGTCCCCAAACACAAACATTTATAGTACATGGTTAGGTGGAGAGAGGGGGTAGGGATGTTGGGGGAGGAACAGTTAAGTCCATTTCCTCTGCCAACAAAATAGCTCACACAAGCTCAGATTCAAAAGCTGTTTGAGTTGTTATTTGGTGAGCCTCGATGGAGCACCAGACAAGGTATGTGTCTCTAAAACAGAGGAGATCTACATAAACATTCCCATGTATGTGAACTGATATTTACCAAACACAGGTGTCAAAGTATAACCAGCATTCTTGCAGGCAAAATGATTTTAGGGAGGGTGAGATGGCTGTGTATGTGAGAGGTGGGAGTCATGTGTTGCAGGTTTAATGTTAACTTGTCAGACCAAAGTCATTTTGGGCTACTCATACCATGTGTGACCTAGAAACACAGTAATACCAGAAGAACTTGTTGGACAGTTCATGCAGACAACACTGTATCTTTTGTTATCATCCTCTCTTTTGCCATGTATATGTACCCATTTTCAAAATCGCCCTTGTTCCATGACAGAACAACACCAACCTCCAAACTGCAAATACATGTTGAAAATGGCAAGTTTTGACAAAGAAATGTGTTTTTATGTAGACCTAGGTCTGACTATGTGAGACTACTGGTGCTTTTTCTGCAGTAGGCTCAACTCGCCTCAACTTGGTTCAGCATTAGAAGCCGCATGCTGCATTTCCACTGCAGGAATTACTTCACTGCAGGTAGTCATCATAGTGACACAATATCAACTGTTGTGATGTCTTCCTCTGCATGACTGTGGCTACAAGCAAGGCAGCAATGGCCAAGGATGAAACTAAGAGTTATAATTTCGGGTTAGGATTATTAATATTTAGAAAATGAGTTGTTTTGACTTCTAATCTGTGGCTGATTTATCAAGATAGAGCATATTTGAAAATGTGCTGAGATGTTTTCAAAGATTTCTCACTAGCTTGGCTTGGTGTCCTGCCTTGCTACTTGGTGACGCACATTTTAACACTGTGACATTCATGGACTAACCAGTCTGTGGTTGCTTAGAACCTCAGTGAGGGTGATACTGGAAACTCTATTTGATAGTACCTGGTGGTCTCTGCTCTCACACAATGGACATGACAAAAAAGCTGTCATTAGTCACAGTGAGTGGAGTTGATACTGTCAGTGGAAAAGTGGCATAATCCTGTAGCACATAGTTGTAACCAGAGCTGCTGCTAACCAATGTATAGTGGATATTAATGATAGAGGCATAAAGCACAATCGGCACTGTTCTTCTCATCCACGTGTGCCTGAAATCTGATAACTGCATACTAATGTCCATATCTATTACATTTACAAGATGAATTTGTGTTCCATACTGAAAATGTCTCCATGAATTTTAGAATGATTCACAATAGGGACAGCCAGTGCTATCGCATAAAATTTCTAAGCACAGACAGAACATCTTCCAGCTATCAACAGTTTTTATGCCTCTGACATAGCAAAATAAAAGCAAAAGAAACATAACAAAGCAAAAGCTTTGACCTGGACAAAAAAACGCTAGGTTTGTTTTGAGGCCTGAGATCACAGTATAGCTGCACTTTCACTCCACTGTTTGGAGCAGACAGATGACCCGGTGTCTTTTTAGAGTTAGTTACACTGACTCCATCTGTTCAGGACACTCCCATAGGTCCTCATCAACCTAGCCAAAGTATTACTGACCTCTTAGGCATGTGAAATGTTCTGAATAACAAACCAAAACACAGACACTGTTTGTTATCATTGAGGTTTATGATCCATCCTATAGAGCATGCTCATTTCAGCAGCTACAGGTACTTCAGCTACTAATTAGAAACAGCTAGGCCTAAATGTTGCAGACCTTCCCAAACCCTCGGTGGACATCTCTACTAAATGACTGATCTGTTATTTTCCTTTCAATAAGACTGATGGTTAATACTTTGATTCATCCAAAAACAAAAGCAAAATACCTTCGAGAGCAATGACCCAGTCTGAGCATGACATCTGTTATGTCTGACATAACACATGCCAGACCTACATAATTGGCTCAGGTTACATTGTATGGGTCCATCACAGAGCCTTGTGTAAGAGATTATGAATCAAGTGGCTGTTTTAGCCTGGTACATGACACCTAATAATAGACTGTATCTTCATAATTGTACTACATTAGTAATACATCAGATATGAACTGCTGACGGTAAATCGATGTATGTTTGGGATAATATCATCTGGGAACAGACAGTTTTAATCAACTGACTTCATCAAGAATTTGCTAGGTACAATCCCAAAGACTTCCTGCTCATTCTCAGGCCACATATACACGTAGCCAGGTATCTATAGAAACTGATATTTCTCCACCTACATTTTCTAAAAAAAATCATCATACACACCAGATTGTTTTCAGAAAACTTTTCATGTACACAGGCCTGCATATATACGCCATGGAGCACTGTCATGGGGTTAGGGTTAGGATCAACAAAGACTATATACATGACGTTGGTGCATTTTGTCGTATACTAGTGCTGCAACAATGAATCGATTAAATTGATCCAAATCGATTCTTAAAAGAGTTGGCAACGAATTTGGTAGTTGATTGTGTCTTAAGTACGTTAGTATTGAGGCATTCCCGCACGCTGTGTAGTATAACAGAGGAAAACACAGAGCAGCATGGCTGAGGCTTCGGATGCCGGGCCAGATTTTTAAAGCTTTACATTATGTTCGCTCTGGCCACAGCAGCCCCGAAACGTAATGTGCCATTAATGTAACAAAACTTGAATATGGAGAAAAAAGGGCCAAAATCCCACGCTGCACCATGTTTCGGGCAAACGGGGTTGTCGTGGCCACTGGGAACATAAACCTAGCTTAAGGCAGCCTACGTGTCGTGATTACTTTAGCCCGCTAGCTAGTCAGACACTGCTGTCATAATTATAATGCTTTCATCCATCTCTGTTTATCAGGCCACAAGACTAACATTACCTACTGGAAATGGTTGAAGCCTATAGTTTGCTAATCTGTAGCTATAACAAGTTTAGGTAGTGGGCTAGTGCTCGCTAACTATACCTGAAGCAGGGGTGTAATCATTAGTGACTTGTCTGCAGCCTATATTGCTTTGGGTTAAATACCAATCTTTGAGAATTGAGTCTTTTGTGTTTATCCGATGAATCGACTAGTTATTAAAATAATCTACAGATTAATCAATTATTAAAATTGTTGTTAGTTGCAGCCCTATCGTATTCTGTGACATTCAGGACCCTTTGACTCCGTTTACACACACAAGCACAAAATTATATATTTTTTCAAAATCTCTGCTTTGGCCGGAGTTTTCAGAAATAATCATTTTCAGTGACCTAAACTGAAGTTTTCATATTGATGAACACAGAAGAAAGTATTAGTTTTTCCAGAAATCCAGCAATGTATATACATGACATCAATGTTAAAATAACAAAAACAAGGAGATACGCCAATTTCAAATCAACCCGGAGGAGATCTGCATATTCTACAGATACATAGTTGTTATTGTTGAGAATGTGAGATTGTAGATGAAAAAGGAATAAATATAAGTGAAGTAAACAACTAAAGCGAAAAGCATGAAAATGGTTTCAAAAAGAAAAAGGAACAGAGGAAAAGGGCAAACATAAGAAAAGGATCATGACAATAGCTAGTGTAAAAGACAAGAGACAAAGGACAAAAGCCGAGAACAACAGAAAATAGTGAATGTGAAGACACAGCTAGCACAGAAAGCAGATGCAGAGAGAAAACGCACAAAATTAAAATTATGCATTTGTGTGTCTTAAACTCTGTCTCATGTATCTAAGGCAGAAATACAAAGTAAAAAGAGACAAAGTGGCAAATGTGAGAGCGAAGGAGGAAGTGTCCCATCAGTAAGCTTGTGACAGTCACAGCTCTGACAGAGGAGAGGGGAGTCATTCATAAAAGCAGCACATGACTTCATAACCGCTAAATGCTTGCAATGCCTTTGACTTCAACTGTCTGAACCCAAAATTACTCCAAAAAAAATATCTTCCCCTGGCTCAGTGGAACCACAAGCATGCTAACATACTGTATAAAGTTCCCTAGAGACCTGTTAACCACAAAAATAAAGTCCCAATGCTTCTCCATTTAAGATTAGATCCTCCCAAATGCCTGTAAACTGACAAGTATGGCCATCACTGTTTTAAAATGATTCACCTACTTCCTTATGAAAAGTTAAGAACCACCGTATGGTAATAAATATGTAAAATCGAAACTCTGTTAACTCCAAGCACAGCAGACTGTTGATGTTCCCTTTCCAAAAACAAAAGCCATGCTGCACTACAAACCCTATAATCCATGTTACATAATGTGCCCTGCACTGATTCAATCAATCTTTATCTTCCCTACAACTCCTCTCACTATTAAAAAAAAAAAAGTATTTTTTTCTGCTTCAATACTAATGCAAACAGTCACATTTCCAACCACACAGCAGAGCCCAGAATCAGAAGAAAACAACACAGACCACTACTCTCAAACCTCTGCTGACCAGCACTACCACATCCACCTGGCTGCATGCAAAGCCTAGTTAAACATTACCAACTCCTACCTGGGCATCATTGCAAGTCTGCCAGTCTTTCCCCAGCCCTCTCCCCTCTGTCTTCTCTCCTCTCTTCTCTCTCAGCAAAGCAAGGTCTAAGAATAGCGGTGAACTAAATTCACACAACAACATGAGACTGTCAGGTGATCACAGGAGCACAGTGTGTGCTGGTCAGTACAGAGGCAGCAACAGCAACAGCAGCGGCAGCAAGCCCGGCACTGCTGACTGCCAGAAAGCGCTGTGACAAGAGAGTCACTGTGGGGATTTGTTTGTGTGTTGTTTCTTAATCCAGCTCTTTTTTGTTCCTCTCTCCCTTTGTGTTCCTTGTTCCCTGCATTCTGTCCTCCATACAGACAAAAAAATCTGTAAGAACAGAGAGATAACTTACTCAAAAGTCCAAATAAAAGAGTTATAGGTGATTAATTTAATTCCTCTCTAGTAGATTAATTCCAAAAATAGGCATAGTGATACTCCCCATAATGTGTACCATAGTGGATCAGGTAAATTTGTGAAATCTGGGGGCTGCAGGGAAGCTCTAAGGTTTTGTGCACAACACAAAATGTGTAGAAGCTTTGACAAATAATATTCCACCTACAAACAGTGCAACATTCCCACTAATTTACATATATTCCGCAATGATATTAACAAGTCGGTGTGGCTGCATTTTTTGACAGTTCTATTCCCAAAAAAATCTATTCAGTTGCCTAGAGTACTGTATGTGAATCCTGAATTGAAGCATGGGCAAAAGCAACCTGCCAGTATGCACTGATAAAGGTCACAAGAAAGTAATCAGAGTTTGCTTGACTGCAGAGTCTGACATCAGCCTTCTCGCTGACCTCAAAGAGCCTTCGCTTTCTCCACAGCCACTGGAACGTCTGTGCATGTGTGACTGTGGGTTAGTGTTTGTCAGAGACAGAAAGACAGTGACATAAATATCCCCTCCTCAGTCCAAGTTGTGTGACGTTCTTCTGGCTGTAGTAGTGGTAGTGTGTCGTCAGGCTACGCCACAGTATTTTATTATGATATTTTAATGATGTATCTGTTGCAGAAGGTTTAACAAGGTTACTTATAAAATACTGGGTATTTATACAAAAAATAAACATACAATAAGATATTGATCATCAGGTATGCTTTCAATATAAATTTAGCTTGTAAAGTCTTATTTGTGATAAGACAAACTCAATGTTTTACATTATGCTGAAATTCTCAAAAATTCTCTTTACAGCAATATTGTCTTTCAGACAACACTTAGCATTCTTCTGTGACATGAATGTAGGGAGGAAATTTGCATGAATGCAACATGAACAAACAAAGAGCAGAGTGAAGGAGTGATTCATATAGTTTGTAAAACATCCTGTGTTAATAAATAAACTTGTTGCTACTATACAACAAACTGCACAGATATAGCAGATGGAGCATACAGCATGAATATACACTGTGGCCCATAAAGTTGCAATAATTTTGTTTCCTGACACATTCCTCTTTTTATTCGTATTTGTACACATCAGTAATCACCTTTGACCTGGTGCAATGATTACATATTGAGTCCCAGTTACTACATTTAATCTGTCAAGAATTGACACATTCTTTGTGTCTTTGTGTCATTCTTTGTGCACATTGTCACAATCAATTCACAAGAAGAGGTAAAAGTGTTTTATCCCAACTTTATGGGCAACAGTGTATGTTTAAAAATACCCGAACACCAAGAAACACCAAGATTAAACAGTGCATTTTCCATTAGGGTGATGTATTCTACAAAAAATGCTAAAGTGCCAAACAGATAAACACACCTGTTCTGACTGCATTGCAACTGTGTATTTATTCATGTGACTCATGTCAGCCCTTGTGCTTCTACAAACTTCCTGATACATCACATTTTACCCACTGGTTATTGTTACTCATAGCTCCTTCTATGTTGTGATGATACCTGAATATTAAGGGCATGGCGACCACTAAGAAAACCATGAGTGGAACGACAAAGAAGAATAAAGAAAACATCTTATCTTTCAGATATCTCAAGCAAAACACAGCCTATATACAATGTAGGACATGTAGTACTTGCTCTGACTAAGTAATAGTAAACAACAACTCACAGGCACCTGACTACCTGCATACCTGTTGAGGGATTTCTGCATTCCAGCGATCACATGAGTGTGAGTACATGGGGGTAAATGCTGCAACGCCCAGGGGTCTTTGCACTCAAAGTTACAGTTCATCCAATTATTGAATGGTTAAGTGAGGTTTTGAATACAAACACACAGAAGCTGCTTTTTGCTGTAGTTACTTTGAGGAAAAAATATATGCCTGTAATTCACAAAATACACTTGGATAAACATATTATTATTCTTTGTTTCATGCTGCGTTTCGTATCCTAATCAAGTGTTATTTGCAAATTAAGTGTTTCTTGTTACACAGTTGATGTGAAGTGACTATATGCAATACACAAAATTTCAGTGCTATTACAAGTTCTGACTCAGCAACACATGACTAAATGACTATGATGGTAGTAATGTCTGTATGACTTTGTCTCATAAGGAATCACATGAACAGACAGATTCCTCGCCACTGTCACCAGTCACAAGTGTTTGCTCCTGGAGGATTCTGTTGAGTTTCTGTAAATTGACTTAGAGTCTGGTTTTGACCAACTCTACATATAAAATGTCAAGAGATAACTTTTTTGTGATCTGGCGCTATATAAATAAAATTTGATTGATTGAGTGATTTAATTGGTTTTCCCCTGTAAGTTGCTTTGGAAAAAAGCGTCTGCCAAATGCGTAAACATAAACATAAACATAAACATAAACAGACAATCAAGCTGAACAAGGTGTAGTGGAAACTATGTTGAAATCAGAGTGAATGGTCAATGATGATCAATTGTCATTAGACACAGAATATTCTATTGCTGGTAATCAATTCTTTTTCTTCTTAAGTAAAGGTCAAAAATGTCATACTAGATACAATTACAGCTCAGCATTACAACAATTTACAGCTTGCTCCACCATCAGCTTGTCTGTCCAACCAAACCACCAATCTCACTACCTCCGTCCCTTTCATTTGCTACTTTTTTTCCTCCTTATCTGAAGCCTCAAAGCAGACTAATGAGGACAAGAGCAACCTTTCTGGTCTGACTTCTCAGATCCCTACTAGATGAAGTAATCATACTACTGGTTCTCTGTAGACGTCTAGTGCCACATCACAGTCTGCCCTGCTGTGCTGATCAGATTTTTAACTGAATGGTTTTCAGAATTTGTGCTCGACACAGAAATGTGTGAAAAGTTTCCCAAATAATTAGCATGTATTATATTACATCACTTATTATCCAAATCTTGATCTATTTCATAGCAGTGCACTGCACCAAAATGGACTGAACAAAAACACTGTCTACTAAATGTGTTGTACTGTTTGTAAGGTCCTGTCCCCATTGTATCATGTATCAGCATAGCTGTGAAACTGGAAACTGTTCATGAACAAACACATGGTGATTATAGTGATACAGTGAATTGCAGGTGTCACATAAACCTGAGAAAGATAAATATGGCATTTAATTTTCTTCCTTAGTTCACCATTTTTCTGATGCACACAATTTTGGAGCTCAAAACCCTGCAATGTATACTTTTGGCTGTGCTCAAAGTTATGTTGTCACATGAAGTAACACGACATGCAGGCTTAAATAGATGTTAAGCCAAAATACTACCACTCACCAGTATGCAACTGAATGTGTGCGATGTGTGTGCAGCTTTTACGTAAAACTATATCTTTAACATGACCCTGCAGTTCTAAGAAGGCCGAGTGTGGCCACTTAAAATAGCTCTGATAGGAACCTGATGACAGTTGCCGTCTTTACAGAACCATGGCAGGCCTGCGTTGTTCACACAGATAAACACACATAGAAACAGACAGGGCAACAGTGAAAAGCTATAGCACATATATGAATATATGAGGCTAAAAATATTTAAATATTCACAAGAAAAACAGAGTGAAAGAGACAAACATACATGATATTTCTACCTATCCAAGTTGCAGTGACTGAGAACACAGCCATGTGACCGTTCACAAGCATGACAGCCTGAGATTGATGAATGCCTCACATGACACACAGAGTTATGAAAGTTCGTGGTGGAGGAAGGACGCCATGCCAGTCAGGAACCTGAGACTTGACTTCTCATGTAAACTATCAATAGAAAGGTGTCACTATAAATACAACTGAAAACTGAAAATTCTGCTCTGCCATAAGCAATGTAATGCATTTCCCTGGATAAAAAGCACATTGTGTCATCATATTTCTACCCAGGTGTTAAAGACAACTCATCAAGTCTATGTTAAAATGAATATTCCCCAACTAGGTTTCACACATCGTTTTTACATGATTAACTCCTTGTTTTCAGAATTATATTTTTATTTATTTATTTGGAACAATGTATATTAATGAACATCTACAACAATTGCAGCTGTAAATATGTCAGATTGTAGCAGCAGTGCTAATTTCCATCTGTAGTCCCTAAGCAACATTTCAACATTTGCACATTTAAACATTTCATTTTATTTTTAACAGGCTAAAAATGGAAACACTCATCCAAGTGCGTCCATGTCTCAAAGACAAACACATATCACTTATTTTCCTTGCAGGTAGGCATGTTGAACTGTTCGGTATTGGTCGTGAAGGAAGTTTCCTTGGTGTGCAGCAGTGGCAGGGGACAGTCAAGGCAAGCAGCCTGGGTATGGAGGACAAAGCTATTGGCTAACACACAGACCTCTGACAGTCTACAAGATGAGCTGGGAGCTCTCGGTGTAATGTACAGTATGCTGGCCCTGGTCAGGTGCTGCAGCCAGAGAGACCAGAGAGGCTTTTTAGGGTTCCCAGGGTCAGCCAACCTGCTGCCCTCAGTGGTATCCTTCACAGGATAGTTCTGTGCTGTGACAGAGATTTGAGTCATACATTATGTTGGGTTACAGAGTTGTAAAAGAGCCCAACTTTTGAATAACTTTTCATTCAACATGTTTACAGATCAGCACTGACTCTCATCACTGACAGTTTAACAATGGCAGAGAAGTGATTATCATTCTGGGTGATAACTGGAGTCTGTCTTTAGCACTTGGACTGTTACGACTTTTTTTTTTTTTTTTTTTTTTAAATCAAAAGTGCAATAAATACATAATTAAATTAAAATGTGCTACTTTGGCTTTGATGTAGCCACCTCTCTGTGGTGGTTCCATATGGACAGCTGATTATCAGAAAATCTACAGAACAAAAAACAAATAAGATAGACACCATATGATCCATTAGAGAGTAAAAAAAACTATCTAAGCTGGGCATTGTCTCCCTCACACATCTTTCCTATCCTTGTATCCATCTCCTAACAGCTTCTAACCGTCCTCTCCACAGCTATTCATGCCTGATGAATGGGGAGTTCATGCCAGAGGTATGAAGAGCACAGCTGACCACCCGGTTCACAGAAATGCCTGCTGCCTGCCCGTTTGCTGGAGGACTGAGGCTAGCCAGCCACACACACACACAGCATTTATATCACTGGGTGCAGGGAACCTTTATGGCCTTGGAACGTGCTCTGGCACAGACTTGGGCCAAAGTGCAAGTGGCACCATGAGGAGGTGAATTCCCTGGTCCACTGGTAAATATACCCACCCATGGGTGACTGCTCAGACCAATATTTTCCATGGTAAGTGTATTTAAACTCTAAAAGAGCACTTTCCCCTTAGTGGCAGATGCAACCCTGACCCAGAATGTGTATATGAAGAAACATTCACAGGGTACCTACAAAGCAACTCTAGGATGATCTAGTATCCTACTAATCACCATATACTGCTAAAACTGGTCGAATTTAGATTTAAAATAAAAACTAAGAACTGATGCACTTGGACAATATACGCTGGCCATAATTTATTAACATTTTTTATTTTGTTTTGGGCTGTGTGGCTTTCCCTTACATGCGGAGCCTCTAGTGCAGGGTTGGCCACCCCTGGTCTAGTGTATGAAGCCATTGTGGACAATGCAGCAAAACGTTATGTCTTTTTTTTTTTTTAAACAGTGAAACCGATTTTTGTTTAAGAATAATTCCTTGAAACAGATTAATGTTTCCGGTATCCAGGATTATTAGTTAAATATACAAGGAACTGATGTTATCTATCTTAAGAACTACGTCACCGTCTGCAACACTATAACTCCATAGATGTGTGACTATACTACGAATATAATGTTTTCCCCAAAAAGAGATATGAAGGTTAGAATGCAAGACTTAAGTCAAGTTTATCTGCTTAAGTGGATGTGAGGAACTCGAAATCAGGGCCATCTTAAATAACCAGGGCAAATCAAAATAACCAACTGTGTTGTATTTGTGCCAACCTTCACAATTGCAACACACTAGCTACAGTAACAGGTAGCATCCACCGGCGTGACACATGGCTGCATCACAGAAAAAACATCCGCATGGCCCGCTTTCATCATAAATCAGCTAACGGACAATTTTATGATAGCCAGATGAGTGAAGCCTTCGGAGAGTGAAGCCCTGTCTGTGGTGGATCTATGATCAGTGTCTGACTACAGTCACATGTGCGTCAACACAGAGCACACAGTGTCCTCCTCCGCCGTCTGAAGGAAGGCACCGGAGAAGAGTACAGGACCACCGGCTGGGGCTCACTCAAAGTCAGTTGTACTTTGCACCACGTTATCGTGGCTGGACCTCGGGAAGAAACAAAACAGTGTGGCTCTATTTGCACATCTGGCTCCTCGTTTCGCCATCGTACAAGATGAACCAGCTTTGCGAAGAAAACACGAAGGGGAACACGGGGTAGACAAAGACGAAAGCGGGACACTGCCTCTGTAACTTCTGGGCGAGGATACTGATAATGTGATTACAGCACACTTCCGGCTAAAAAATGCCTTCATTATCACTTTATTGTCAATATAGTATCAACAGCATACTAAAATTAACACTTTAACGATCAAACAAAGTGTTCCCTATTGAGAAAAGCCCAGTTCCACAAAAGGGACAGCGCGTGCATCAGTCCCGCTAACGTCTGCTTAGCATTAGCATGCTAGCCAGCCTCACCAACAGGCACAACACAACACGTCCCACACGTACCCCTGCACTTCAGATCAGCAAAACTAGGCTAACATATGTTAAGCAAAGCTGAACAGAAAACTTCCTGCCAGTTGAAAATACTCTTCATGCCTAAAATCTTGTCCTGCTTCCAGGTACTGCATAAATAAGGTTGTTGTTACACACGTACAACACTCCACACAAACACTCATAAGCGCACATACACACACGCACATACATACACACAATAAAGTGCTACCTGAAAGCTGGGTCCTCTTTGCTACATCTCGGGGGCGGCGACGAAAATGCATTTCTCTTATTGAAAAGTTTTTGGAAGAGAGTCGGAGGCATCGTGTACCAAAATAATTTCGGTACAGGAGGTCTCTTTCCTTTTCAAATCCAAGAGCAAATCTTGTTCCTTGTAACTGTCTCCATGGGTGTCACAGTCATATGACAGGCATTAGTCACAGGAGCTGCTTGGTAACTCACTGCAATTTTCTGATTCGTCGACCGGACGCTGCTGCTACTACAAAATACGTGATTGGCTGGTATTTTTGGTTCGGTACCACGTGGTCAGTGGATTCGCCGTGTTGATGTTTTGTCGGGAATCGTGACGGCATGAAATTTATTCGCACAAATCGCACATGCGAGAGGGTGTATTGTTTTTAAGACACGGACAAAAATCCTTAAAATACCTCCCTTCCAACAGAGGTATTTGTCAAAGCGGAAATTATGCTATAAAAAACAGAAAAAACTATTCAATTTGACTTATTTTTTATTTATTCCACAATTATATAAATTAACATTTTTCTAAAGAGTCTAACTGCAGAAAACAATGTAGAGTATAGAACACAACAAAGAAAAACACAATAATAGTCACGAATAGTACAAGTTTACATTTATCTTATAGGTATTGAACCTTTTGACAGTGACATACATTTGCTAAAGATACATAAATACAGAATGTATAAAATAAATGCACAATGTTACTTCTACACAAGCCATTTAAAAAAATATACTAACTTTAAAGATGTGAAAAGTAGTTGTCGAAGATGATATGTTGATTAAAGAATAAAGGCCTGACATCTAGTGGTTATTTTGTACAATACATTTTTTTTTGTAAAGACTTGTTTGAATGTATTTTCTTGAATAAAACACAGATTCTTATACATAGAACAAAACACCTGTAAATGACCAAATGTGAGCAAAGCCTGCATGCAATAAAAACAAATTGCTAGGTGGTAGGAAAGAGCGACAAAGGGTACCACTAAACTGATCTCGTTCAATAATTTGAGACTAAATACCAATTTAACATTTTCCACTTGAGGTATTTCTTTTCAGTCACATGCACCTGTTAGACTGAACTGGAACGTAAGATAACACTCAGAGACTGAGACACCTTTTCTCAATATAATAACATTAGATACCACAACAGAACCGACTGTGTTTACTTTGCAGCCGTATGAGGAAACAGAGGAAAATTTTTGAGTCTTGCACATCTTTCTCTCATTTTTTCTAACATCACATCCATGGCACTTTTGTCAACAAAATCAAACACCTTGACTTGCTCTGGGCCACTTTTTCCAGCCTTGCCTGGTGTCAGCATTATACCATGACTTATCTCACCTTCTCTAGAGGTATCTCTGTCAGGCTTTATCTGCTCATGTGGGCAACATGGCTGCAATGATTCAGTGGTGTTAATTATGGTAGCTGAGGTGGGTTTTCTGTTAGAGTTGTCAAATAAAGGACTTCTGAACCATACCTTCTTCTTGTGTGTAATGGGCCTTCTCATGACATGCTGAAGAATAAATGCATGTTTAAAACTCATATGCTTATCATTCAAACTAAAATATAAGATTGTATGTTAAGACAGGTGACTTACAGTTTGTGGAGTTTCCTTCTTGGGTGTTTTAGTGCCTAAATGGGGGATGTAAAAAACACAAAATGATCATTTATAATAACTGAAATTAATTTCTACTTGACACATTAGCCATCAGAATAAATGTCCTTTACTGCTTACCAGAGTCTACATGTACTTTAGATTCTTCTGCATGTCTTCTGCTGTTGTTTGGATAAAGAAAAGATAGTTATTAAACCGGCTTTGGTTATTTAGGTCAGCATGTTAAGAATGTACTTTTGAAATGTGATACAGGTTAGATGTTTATCAAATCTACCCGATTTACCTGACCTCGCAAGTATTTTCCGCATGAATTGTAGAGGCATCTGCAAACCGGACAAACACACAAAATTAGACTCAATGTAGATTCATTGTTTTATTACAATAACACAAGGTCTGCATAGTCTACTGTAGATGCAGTCTATATGTCCTTTATTACTTTGTCTAATGTGCAATGTATTGGTTAATTTTATTTTAACACTCTTTAAGTACTCATCTGTGTTTAGGTATTTGTAAGTTTTTTTGTCTTTTGTACATAATATTGTATTTATGTAACTTTAGGTTTTAGAGTGATATTTTAACATTTGCTCAGGGACTGCAAATGAGAAAAAACTATTTGGCTGATTCTGGTGCATTAACAGAAATGTGAATTAATGTTCATTTTCACTGTCAAATAAACAAACAAAATAAAAATAAAAAATAAAAATCAAAAAAGTAAAAAAGAGTCTTTATATGATAACCAAACACACTGAAATTCACTCACTACATACTTTATAAAACTAAAAACTTTGAATATTTAGGGGGCTTTAGGAAGCTCTAATTGCCAAAAATGGAGCATAATATATATAATTATGTTTTAATTAGTGTGTTATCATGTAACATTAAGAACCAGTACATTTTCATTAACTTAGAATGAGCTGAGATGAGTTTATATTTATAATGGAAGTGGGTCACTGTTGACGGAACCCACCATGTTTACATTATTGTGTTTCAACTGTAGTTTTGAACAAATTCACTCTTCTACTTGTTTCAGTTTTATAGCATGTAACAATTAGCAATAAGTTACATTAATGTCACCAGCTACGTTTGGGTGTGAACCACAGTTAAATTGAAAAGCCCTGATCTAAAAGGACAATCCTTCTGACAAGGGGCTTTTGTGTTTTTAGGGGCTGCTGAAGGTTGGGCATCAATAGATGTCACAGCACACACGCTGAACCTTTATTACTGTTATTTAGGGATATGCATGAATAATTGATTAGTTGATTTCCTGGCATAGTTGACATCTTTTTTTTTTTTTTTTAAGAATTGACTCTGTTTCTGATTATTTTACTGCATAAGGATGCAAAACTTATGCTCATGGCACTGTTTCTGCCCAAGTGCTGCATAACTTAATTCAAATACAAGTGTTTTTTAAAAATTAATGGTATTCTGGTGGTGGTGGACATTTGGTCATGTCAGGTTTTTTAAAATTATTATTATTATTATTATTATTAATAATAATAATAATAATAATAATAATAATAATAATAATAATAATAATGATGATGATGATGATGATGATGATGATGATGATGATGATGATGATGATAATAATAATAATAATAATAATAATAATGCTATTTTGATTTGGGTGGAGGGATCATGTTAACAATGACACCACAACTAACCAATTGACTTAAATTGGCACAATTATTCAACCTCAGAAAGTAAACGCCCACTCCTAGTGTTTATCTCAGTCCAGTTAAAGTTTCAACTGGCAAAACGCAAATAGAAATTTATTTGTTTAAACATAAGGAAATAAAAAAGTGTCATCTTCTATGAATAACTTAAGTAATTCACCATTTCTCTACGTATTCATGTATATTTCTGCAAAAAACAGATGTTTATAATGTTTCAGAAGTAAAAAATGTTTCATCTCAACGTTTGTACCTACATTTTTGCAAACATATTGTTTTAAATATGTTTAAATGTGTAATCATTTTAATGGTTAGGTTTTGCTACTAACAGCACTTGATTATGGTTAGAAAAGATATCAGAGTTTTAGTTTAATACAGGGAAAGTCAATACAGATGTGATTTAATAAATGGTTTATAGCAAGGCAAGGCAAATTTATTTGTACAACACAATTCATACACAGAGCAGTTCACAGTGCTTTACATAAATGGAAAAGAGACAAGTTACAAACACACAATTAAAATGGAATCCTTAAAACAGTAAAACAGAAGAGTGCAGATAGAACACCTTCAGTTGTTATCTGCAAGTATCTAGTTAAAAATTAAAGTGAGCTGCAATCTTTTTCTATATTTAGATTATGCTGAAATTACACTGTGGTTTTTAGAAATTTACAAAAGCAATATTTTATTGTGGCTACTGGTGTGTCTCAATCTGTCTAGAGATGGAATACTTCAAGTTTGAACCTCAATAGAACAATTTTTTTTGGTGCTGCAGGTAGCTTAGTTTTTTATTTTTTATTACTCTAAACTGTGTAATATTTTTCTCCATGAAAGTATTTGCTTTGTTAAATAATGGCCGATAAGTGTTGAATATTCTTACATATTTTCACGTTACCTGTGATTATAGAGAGGTTGGGGGGTTGATGCATGTGGATGTTCCTAGCGTGGCTCAGATCCAGCAAGGTGGAGTTTTTTACAGCGAAATGAAATCCTGTCAGATCCTCGTTGATGGGTAACATGAATGATTCCACTGAGGAGAGGAGAGGAGAGGAGAGAAAAAAGAGAAGATAAAGCAACTGTATAATTTCTTTGTGGACATACAGTAATAGTGGATCACATACCATACTTTTCTTCTCGAAAAATCTCAGGTGAAGGCAGGCTGCTGTTGGTCTCAGAGTCGGAAGAATAACACTCATCCTCTTCCTTCTCCTCTTCTTCATTCTCCTCCTCCTCATCGTCATCATCATCAGAGTCTGAGGACATGTCTATCTTTAAGCTGGAACTTGAGATGTCTTCTAGAGTCAGGTTTTGAGGTCTTATGTCAGTTCCACCACCTTCAAAAGCCTCTTGTTCAGTCATCTGACTGTCTAAGTTAGACGTCCATACTTGGTCTTCAGATTTCAGCTTAGCTGGTGTGGACACACTAGTCTGTGTGTACACGTATACAGTAGATGCAGAGAAAAATGAACAAATATGTACACGAAACCTAGACAAAAACTTTAAAAATCATCAATTTTAAAGCTTGTGTACCCTCATTATCTTCAAAGTATCCACATTAATACGATGAGGTATATACGCGGTAGTACTTCTCAGATATTACAGTTCAGCATTTGAAAATGGATCCATATTAGAGGACTCACCAACAAATGGAAGCTTGTGTTGACATTCGGGACATTGATCTCCTCCACCTCAGGTTCCTCTGGTAATGCATCATAACACTTGATGGGCAGGAGTCTCTTGTGCTCTGAAAGTTATGAGGCAGGAGTGTGGAGGAGAGAGGTCCAGTTAATGAGATTGTGTTGTTTTAACACACGGAACATTAATGAAATTTTACATCTTCATATATGATATTGATAAGCAAGACAATACTCCAGATCAGTGGAGGAAGGACTATTATGATTTATGGACCTCATTTATCCCTCTGGTGTCCCACCCGGAGAGGCCCTTCCCAATCACCAAAAGCGTGTAGTCTATGTGGTGTTGTAGAGTCAAAATGTTTTTATACAGTTTGTTTTTAATTTTTTTTTTTTTCTTTTTTCTGTTTTTTTTTTTTTTTTTTGGGTTTCATCAACTTGAGCTATAAAGAAATATGCCAAATACTCAATAACTGTTATATTTTTTTAACCTCTAAATGCCATGTTTGTTATGTAAACAAACCATATTTTTTGATGCAAAAATACAAAACTTTTTTTTTTTTAATATACTACATAAAAATTGGATTACTTAATTGTTGATTTTTGCAGCCTGGCATATGTCAATGATTAACTGCAACATTGGTTAATATACTGTACTTTTTTTTTTTTTTTTTTTTTTTTGCTAGGTCAAATGTTAAATGCTAAAAAGTGTCAATGCACATTTTTTACTCACTTCAAAGAGGAGTGCTAGTGTTGTAATTTTCTGTTGTTAACAATGTGCTGATTTTAGTGGGTGGGTCAGAATTTTTAAAAAGCATACAAAAGTGGACAACTTTTGAACTCTGACCTAACACAAATTGTGAAAAAATATGACCTTTCATAACATGAAGTACGAAGTGTGCATACTGGAAGGTTAAATAAAGTATGTCAGTGTTATCGCCAAAATGTCCAAAGTAAAAGTAGTTATTATGCAGTAAAATAGTCCCTGCTGCATATAGCACTATGATCACCAATAGGTAAAGTGTTAATAATATCGAGAATATAAGATGTAGGCCTCCATGATGTTCTGTTGGATGCAGCAAAATAGACAGTAACATTTTGCTAATCCGACACATCAACTTCAGGGACTGAATGTTCATTGCTGCTTAATATGTTCAACCTACTGACAGATGACATTGTAATGAGATAATGAACATGTTAGGGCTGGTTGGCTGTTTTTCTGCTGTTGCTCTCATTTTAACTCTGCTGGGTATTTTAATAAGGAATGCATCATATTGGAAAACTTTTCAAACGCTGTCAGAAAAATGTAGGAGTAAAAAGATGTAGTGAAGGAAGATAAAAGTAGGGCTTTAAACCCTTGAAGACTTAAAACAGCCACCTGTGACCAAAAGCAGTGACTGATCAAAAATGTTTAATAACCTTTGAGTCAGTAACGCTATCACTACATTAAAATACATTCAGGTAAAATCCAGTTTCTCATTGTCATCAGGTTGATCCATTTGGACATTCAGAGGCTCCAAAGTGAACATGGAAATACTGTCATCTGCTGAAATACTGATTCACCTATAAGATTCATGTAGTTTGATAAATGATAGAGGTTGCAGATGCTTGTTATATTTTGCTGAAAAGTCACTTTTTCTTCAGTTTTCTGTTTTCCTGTACCAACCACTGGATTTACTCTGTTATGAATATGTTCATAATCAGTAAATTAAATGTTGAAAAAACCTGAAACTGACTTAAAAATAGGAAAAATCTGTGGATAATATTAGCTATAATTAAGGGTGATGAATCATTTTTAAAAAGGTTACATGTAGGGAAGATTTCATGAGGAGGTCACCACAATAATCTTTCTTTAAGTCTTTAGGGGTTAAAGTAGCAGGAAAAGTAAGATATTTAATGAAATAAAAGTCACTCATTTTTATTTCCCAGCAGGTAAGTTGTGTGATAGGAAAAAGAGACGTGTGTTTTTGTGTTTCTTTTCTTACTGGATCTCCTGGGCAGTGCTGCTTTCAGAGGTGTATCTTGTTTGTTAGATTGTCTGCTGTGAAGCCTCTGTCCATCTCCGGTCTTAAACCGACCCATTTCTAAATAACATTGACTTTAACGCTACAATATTTTATCCAAACGGATAAAATACTCGTCGTGTTAAAATTATCCAGGTAAACGTCCAACCTAAAGGAGTTGACTCATGACATATCACTACACAATTAAAAACAGGCGTTTAATTACTTCATGTATTGGGAGTTTTAAACTTTCGTCGGTGATTGAAGTGTGCTCTTCATTTCCTGTCTGATGCTTAGCAACCAGCGCACCTGCACGGAATCTACCAATCAGCTAACGGCTCCGCCCCTCCCAAACTAAAGGTCGGGACCCAAAGTGGGTCATAGTGCTACTTTTTACTGGGTCCCCAAATTATTATTATTATTATTATTATTATTATTATTATTATTATTATTATTATTAATAATAATAATAATAATAATAATAATAATAATAATAATAATAATAATAGATAGATAGATAGATAGATAGATAGATAGATAGATAGATAGATAGATAGATAGATAGATAGATAGATAAGCTATATTAGAGAGTCATGGTCCACATTGAAAAGCAAACAGATACATAAGATACAACAAAAACCTCTATACTTTCAAGAGACAGTCATACCAGTGTTCCCAGAACTGAGATGTGTAATGTACAGCACTACATGCAAGATTAGTCAACAATAAAATGACAATATTTTCTGAATGATTCAGGTAAACTTAAACATCAGATTTCTTAAGACAACACGCAAGGAATTTACATGATTAGACATAAACAATTCCCTGGCACTAGTCCATCTGGGCTTTTTTAATAAGAGCCTTAGAGCACTATTATTTATTTATTATTTATTTATTTTTGTCTCACCACTCTTCTCTGCACCTCAGACATTCATAAACACTTAAAAACTCTCCCACTGATAACGATTTTGTTAGTCTAATAGGAAAATCAATACATTTCTTATCTATCTATCTATCTATCTATCTATCTATCTATCTATCTATCTATCTATCTATCTATCTATCTATCTATCTATCTATCTATCTATCTATCTATCTATCTATCTGTCTGTCTGTCTGTCTGTCTGTCTGTCGGTCGGTCGGTCGGTCGGTCGGTCGGTCTGTCTGTCTGTCTGTCTATCTATCTATCTATCTATCTATCTATCTATCTATCTATCTATCTATCTATCTATCTATCTATCTATCTAAATAAAACCACATAAAAAAATCAGATGCAAAATGAAAAATGACAAAACCTCAAGGAAGATAAAACAGTACATAAATAATGCAACAAGATGAAAATTATGTAAAAGACTCAATAAGTCGTAAAAGTAGCACCAAGTTGAAAATGATGAAAAAGGTACTAATAATGTGGGAAGGAATGCAACCGCAGGTCGTTCATCTCCGGATAAGGCAACAGTGTGGCTCTTAAATGTTTCTTTTTTTGTTGTTTTTTTGTTTTTTTGTTTTTTTACATTTTTTAGAAATCTGTATCGTGTGACACACTGTGCAATTTTTCTGCTTGTGCAAAGAGCCTATGTAACCTATTTAGTTATAGTTTTTGGAATATCTTTATACACATTTTTTTTTGCCCGTTGTGGGATCAATAAAGTTTCATCTTATCTTATCTTAGCTCTTGTGTTTTTTTCTTACATCTGTCTGGCACACTGTCATTTTTCTGCTTGTGTAAAGTATATAGTCTGCAAAATGTATTAATATTTTTACATTGTTTTTGGAATATCTTTATACAGATTTTCTTTTGCCCATTGTGGGATCAATAAAGTTTCATCTTATTTTATTTTATTTTATTTTATCTCATCTCATCTCATCTCATCTCATCTCATCTCATCTTATCAGCAAAAAAAACTTTAAAAAAGGAAACAACATTTGAGAAAAACACTTTCCGAGATTGCTTTGGAAGAGTCGTTAAAAATGTAGACTGTGTGGGAATTCAAGACGTCTTGAGACATAAAACTGATTCTATGAGAAAGTTTGGGACCCACCCAGACCTATCTATGGAAGCCTAACTTTAATATCTGAGGGCGCATATTTACATCCCTTATTCTACAGACCAAGACAGAATAAAGAGCTAATTACATTAATAACAAACTTACAAACTCTTTTATTTCCTCTCCGTTTCATTCCTGTTGAATAAACAGTGATTTTTTCAGATCTTTTTATTTTCTATTTTTTCATCCATGACCGGACCAGGTGGTATAAAATATATTATGTATTATCCTTTGCTGCCTACTAGTGGTAAGAGTCAGTCCCTACAGTATTATTACAATTAACAGCAGAAGAATCAGCCACAAATACAATAAAAATGTCATGTTATCTTACTTGTTTTAATGAAAGTTATTCATAGTACCTCATGTAACTTAT
Organism: Sphaeramia orbicularis; assembly: GCF_902148855.1. Taxonomy (NCBI): domain Eukaryota; kingdom Metazoa; phylum Chordata; class Actinopteri; order Kurtiformes; family Apogonidae; genus Sphaeramia; species Sphaeramia orbicularis. The sequence continues at coordinate 11,289,569 of NC_043970.1, forward strand.
GAAAACAAACCTCACAGTGATTGAAAGCTGTAATTAAAAGGAAAATTAGATTCATTTTCACATGATAAAAATGAGCAGGAGACATGTTTAAAATCATTCCAGAGTTTCGTTTATTTCATTGCCCTGGTCCTATTCCCCACCCTCCTCATCCCTATTGCTGCACTCAATCATTACAAGGATATGGTGCTGATTCCATTTTACAGCAGAATAGATAAATAAATAAGTACAATTCATCTCACTACACGCAAGAAGAGAGAGAGAGAGAGAAAAAAAAATCCATTCAAACCATTGATTTAATAAATATGCTTACATCTAACTGTCCTCATTTATGTACATCCACATTGTTTATGCTTTGGGACGGTAATCAACTTAAAAAGCCTATACATTACTTCTATGTGTAAACCCTCAAAAAAGAAAAGGAAAAAAAATTCTCTTTAAAAGTCAACCGTTGCTCTATTTTCCTCCATTGAGTGGAATTCTTCAGCTTTGCGTACTTTACAAAGCCTTACAGTAGCAGCAGTATTGGCTGCGGGCAGCTGCATACAACCTGCTATTAATAGCCACAAAGAAAAAACTGCCTTTTGTTTTTGTTTTTCTTCAAGTCAAATGTTAACGGTCCCAGGGCAAACTGCATGCTTTGCCCTGAGCCCTGGTTTTGCATTATTTCTTTTTTTATTTCTTTTTAAAATTTTTTTTACCTGACATACTCTTGATGCAAAGATGGATGATAAAGAAAGTTGTCATTGCAGAGCGTAGTGAACCAAAACGACTGTTACAGTGGGTCCGTCCTTCAAATAAACAAGGAGCATGCAAACTGATGATCCTAGCCACAAAGAAGCGACTAAATGAACGCGTGAACGCATGAAAACGACTGCAGTTTGCATGTGGCTCAAATGTCAAGACATGGACTAGTGCAGACAGCGATGATTTCTAAGGCAGGAATGGCTGCTCCCTCGACCTTCTCAATTCATTTTGGACACTTCTAATTGTCTTGAATACATTTATCTGGCTCTGCATACTGACTCTGCTGTCAGAAGCAAGCCTGGCTGACTGAAAATATACTGCTTTACAATTTGGGATGAAGTCTATTACAATCCCATGTGAGATGTCACCATTACTACACATGAAGACATCTCCTTGTTCTACAATACAAAGACATCACACTTGCTAATGCACGACTGTGGCTTCGGGTTGTCTTGTGGCTAATTCAGACTTATAAACAAAGAAGAGAAGAAAATCTGCAAGACAGGAAGAAGGAACGGACTGCATAATAATGTAAAAAAAACCAATAAAATGCTGATGAGGTTCTGCTGCTGGGGACAGAGCAATCTCATAGTTGGTTTGGATGGATACAGTAGCAGGTAGCCGCGCCAGGTTTGGCTTGTTTTTTCCCCACGAAGCATATTAAGCCTAAGGTTTCACAATCTTTGTCCCACGCTGCAGGTTCAGGGGTCAAAGAAAAAAAGATCTTAGTGTTTAAGATGCTTGTATGGAGATAAGTTCTGCGGGGCCTTCACATGGAGATGCTGCTGTAGAGGCGGTCGATCTTCACCTTGAAGAACTCCTTCAGCTCCGGCCTCTTGGCCTTTAGCGTTGGGGTCAGGAGTCCGTTCTCAATGGAGAACATCTCATTATGGATGTAGATGTTCTTCACCTATAAAAGGACAGATAAACCACTGGTCAAGATGACTTGTCAGATTAATCAAGTTGATTGTTCCCCGAGTTCTGACAGACTTTGGAAAAACAGCATTTTCCTACCATGCACCATGGTCGTGGAATAATCTTAAAACAAACCCTGTAAAACTACATACATTCATTTCTATTAATAATTTTAAAAGTATCATGGAGAATGCAGTGAAGGAAGAATGTCACTGTTTTTCTTGATACCATTATGGTTGAATAGTTATTATGTTTGATTGTTAATTGTGTATCATGTATGTGTTTTATGTTGTTTGGACATTGTATGGCTGCTACCTTGGCCAGGTCTCCCTTACAAAAAAGATTCCTAGTCTCAGTGGGACTTCCTGGTTAAATAAAGGAAAAAAAAAAAAAAAAAAAAAAAAGATAAGATAAGATAAGATAAGATGAGATGAAACTTTATTGATCCTACTATTGGCAAAAGAAAATTTGTATAAAGATATACCAAAAACAATGTAAAAATATTAATACATTTTGCAGACTATATACTTTACACAAGCAGAAAAATTACACAGTGTCAGACAGATGGAAGAAAAAAACACAAGAGCTACACTGTTTGTGTTATCCAGAGATAAACGACCTGCAGTAGTGCTCCTTCCTACATTATTATCTCTTTTTCACTGTGTTCATTTTCATCGTGTTGCTACTTTTACGACTTGTTGAGTCTTCTATTTTTACATCATTTTTAACTTGTTGCATTATTTATGTCTTGTTTTCATGTTTTATTTTTCATTTTGTATGTATTTTTTATGTGGTTTTATTTATTTAGGCTATTATTTATCTATTTTGTCTTATTCCTCTTCTCCACCTCTCAGAAATTCTTAAACATTTAGAAACTCTTCTACTAAACACTATTTTGTTTGTGTAAATCAATCAATTGATTGATTTATTCATTCATTCATTTTCTGAACCCGCTTTATCCTCACTAGGGTCACGGGGGTCGCTTGGAGCCTATCCCAGCTACATAGGGGCGAAGGCAGGGTACACCCTGGACAAGTCGCCAGTTCATCGCAGGGCTGATTGATTTATTACTATTATTTTTATTACTGATTTGGGGACCCAGTAAAAACTAGCTCTATGACCCACTTTGGGTCCCAACTCTTAGATAAGCTAAGCTAAGCTAAGCTAAGCTAAGCTAAGCTAAGCTAAACTAAGCTAAGCTAAAATAAGATAAGATAAGAAAAGACAAGACAAGATAAGATTTAGTGCCCTTTTCACATTACTTTTTAAAATGAGGAGGTAAACTAGTCATTTCAAAGACATAAAAATGATAAATCATAATTTTGTATGTTTGTATGTGTCACTGAAAATACTTTTAGAAACAAAAACTGGAATAATTCCTTTAATGGCAGAAATTACATTTATTTAGGTGGTGTTAATAGGCTCTCATACACTAGATGTTCACATTTTATTGAATTCTGTAGAACAAATATCAGAAAAGTACACACTTGAAGTACTAAAACATGCCTCTTAAAAGGTTTTGAAATACTTTAAATATAGATTCTTTGGCAACTCTGATAAAATCTCCTAGAAATTTAGGAAGTGTCAAAGGACTTTCAATGTTTTGACCATCTTGACTGTGTTTTCCCCTTCTGAACACATTTAGATGTTGACGCTGTCAACACACTCAGAAAAAGTTGAGTCAGAGGAGTGTTCTTCACTGTGTTACATCATCTATGCTTTTTCATTACACGCTCTAATCATTTGGGTTGGCCAGGGGAAACACTGAGAAACACTGAACAGGTTTTCTTTTGTTTGTGTTGTTTGTGTGTGTTTGTGTGTGTGTGTGTGTGTGTATAAACATCAAAATAAAGTGAAACATGGTAAAAAAAAAAAACATTATATATATATATATATATATATATATATATATATATATATATATATATATATATATATATATATATATATATATATATATATATATATTGGGAGCCACAATTACAGCTGATTTTGTGTTTTGTTCTGGGGTTCTGTAATAATAATAATATTCCACACATAATCAAATAGCCTTTCTGAAGCACTGACATATGTATATACAGTAACAGAGTCCAACAACAGAATTTGAACCACATGCTGATGTACATCAGTGTAGATATTATTAATTTTGGAGTATAGAGAGCTGAGAAAAGACTCATAGAGCATAGTTATGGAATAAAAATCAGACTGAATATTTACAGATCTCAGGTTTTTTTTTTTTTGTCCTTACTTGTTCAAAAGAGTGGAGGCCAGCAGCTTTGCCCAGACGTACCAAATCTTCCAGGATTGCTGTCTTCAATGCCTGTAGTAAAAGGATGTACTCTGTGTAAATATCACTCAGTATTCATTTATTCATTTTTTTAGAATAATCATTTAAAGGTTGATTATAATTGAACAAGGCACCACCACCCACCGTGTTTTTACAGAGGTCCTTGTAGGTGCCTATCAAGCCTTTCTTTCTGGCCCATTCAGGCATGACCTCAGGGTCCGGAACCACGATTCCCACCAAACAAGACTGAACACAGGCACAATAAACATTACAGGAATGTTATGAACTCCACCTTAATAAAACACATCAGGTCAGTAGCATAAAGGGGTAGCATTAGCTCAGCATTTGGGCTTGAATATGACACCTGTGTGTGATATTACCTGCAGGCTGTCACCGTGAACGTAGAGCTGTGCCACTGGTTCGCTCCGAATGTAGATGTTCTCGATCTTCTCGGGGGAGATGTACTCACCCTGGGCCAACTTAAAGATGTGCTTCTTCCTGTCGATGATCTTCAGCGTGCCGTTCTGGAGGAGGACAGAGCAGAGAAGACATCTTTAAAAGGAGAATCCACAACCCAGTTCATCCAAATGAATGACATATCCAGATCATTGGGTCAATATCACTATAAGGTGCCTGTCACACTTCAAAATGTCCAAAAAACCAAAAACTTGAGATTCTCCATTTAACTTTATGTTCAATGTGTTATGTGAATGTTGGTCAAGCTCTCACATATTTTAAAATAATTTTTTTTGCAAACAGACAAAGTACAAGCAGACCACCAAATATGGAACAAATATGTCCACCCTGTCACTAATAAACATATGTAAAAATAAGTGACAGGGTGGACAGTTTGGGCAAAAGTTAGCATTTAATGACCACATGTCGGACCTTGAGTTGGAAAAGTAGGTTGTCTTTGAAGAGGACTGTATCATGTTCAGCAAATATATTTTGAATTTCTGAAAACCTCTATATTAAATTATATTTTGTGGTGACAGGGTGGACATGCTAAGCTTGACCACATCTAAGTACAAACACAAAATGAAGAAAATTTTGAAATGTAAATACTAAATGCTCTTGTAAACTATGTTTCCACCTCCAATGAAGACACTCAAAATGATGATGTCATCAGTGATGTCATCAACCAGATTATTAAAGGGGTGATTCCCTCAAAGTGACAGGGTGGACAGAAACTTCATTGACATGTAGAATATTAAATTAAATATTATGAAAATAAGTTATTAATGATCAAAATTGCTTGTTTTATCAAAAAAACTTCAGTATAATGACAACATCTACAAAGTATTTAATTTTTTTTTATTTAAAAACTTATCAATCTCACTAAAGTTAGAAGGGCAGTATGAGGGACAGGCACAAATCATGTACATTCCCTCAAAGAAAATTGTATAAAATAATAAAATCACACTTCAAGAGGTTTCATATTGTACTGATATGTATGTAAGTGTTTGTCCATTCATAATAAAATTCCAGAATTTCATTCTTTTGTAATGTGCTCATGGTGACAGTTCGATTCTGCTAGGGGGACACCAAAGGCTCCTTATACTGATATTGACCCACCATGTTGTGTACATACATGTAACCATTTCCCGATGTCTCCGGTGTGAAGCCAGCCTTCTGAGTCCAGTGTCTCAGCTGTCCTTTCTGGGTCTTTGAGGTAGCCCTTGAACACATTTGGTCCCTTCACACACACCTGGTTGGGAGCAAAATAAGGATTAACATTTATTTAGTGTATCCCCTGTGCAGATTTGTTTTAAGTATTTAAATTCATCTCAGTTCTGTTGAATGAGGACCCTTTGCTGCATCAGTTTTTAATTTTATTTAATCTAATTTGTGATTTTTCTCCCCATCTTAAATAGGCCTTAACCCATAAAGACCCAATGCTACTTTTGTGAGAGTTCATGTATTAATTTTTCTCTCTATTTAATCCTTTATGCAATCTAGTACTATTTATCATAATATTATCCTCTCCACTTTGCATTCATTTCAGCGAAAATCAGGTATTTTTCTATATTTATTTTACTGATCATATACTTTAATCATCATGCTGAGATTACATTTGAGGGTTATCATACCAAAAACAGAGAAAACATGATTAAAAGTGGCTTTATCAGTGAAATATATCATTAACTGAACATAAACTAAGTGTCTCCATCCACTGTTATTGATCCAACTCCATGGGTTTTAATTGGAGAATCAGTGTTGTTGAAGATAATGGCATTTCCATGTTCACTACAGAGCCTCTGAACGTCCAAATGGGTCATATCTGATGATCATGAAAAGATGATAAACTGCATTTTACACCAATTATTTACATGGATTAATAGGAATAATGGCTCTAAAGTTATTAAACATTTTAGATCAGTAGATGCTTTTGGACACTGATGTATATTTAGGTCTTTATGGGTTAATACACACTGCGCATACAAGAAGTCTTCATGTTCATTTCCTTTACCTCTCCCTCTCCTTTAGCGGCAAAGTAGTTTTTCTCTGGAACATCCACAAGTTTGATGAGATTACATGGGAGCGGGGCCCCAACATGACCTAGAGGAAAAAAAAAAAGAAAAAAAAAAGGACACTCATTAGAAACCTGATAAAATGCGTACTTATAACCTAGTTCTTCATTTTATTAATTTAGTACTGAATAGGATGAGTTTGACTATATGCTCCATAACATTTTAAATGGTTATGTTATGTCTGAAATTATACATGTTTATTTGATTCATAAGAAAAAGGTAAAGTCACATCTTTATCCACACTGTTAATATAAATTTGTACAGTATCACAGCTGAGCAGCAGGGGGCAATATTAGACTAGAAGTTGATGCCCTTCAACATGTTAAGTGTCATGTAATAGTCTAATTACAATTTATTTTTGGCTGCAAGAAGCAAAACAGGCTGAGGCACATATCACAGTCTTATCATGAGTGTGGATTACCCTGATATTGAATGAAACACGTGTATCATGTCATTATTTATCTTCCATCACATGTTTTACATGCACTTCACTCTGAAAATTTATGCTTACTGTAAGTGGGTAGTCGGACTATCCAGCTACAGATATAATGAAATGAAACTTTTTGGTCTAACTGTAAATTTCATCATTCATGTAATTAATGTGCCTTATTTATTTTTAATTAAGAGGAAGGACAACTTAACCTTTTATTGGGCAAGTGACTATTTTTGGTCATTTCCACACACATTACAAGACAGTGATGGCAACAGTTCCAGTGAGGACAGTGAGGCAACAATCTCAGGTCCAATGTGGTCTACAGAGTCTGTAAAGTCCACCTCTGCATGAACAGGTACCATGAAGTAATGGTACTAATGTAAGGAATGATGTTCAAAGGGATCATATGGATGTGGACAGGGGTCTGGATCAGCACTTATGTTGGTCTAATGTCCTAAAAGTGATGTTCTAATTTTCTAAAATACATGTTCCTTTCACCTTACATGTGTTTTTCATGTATTTTTTTTATACATGTTGGATTGTTTTTCCTGCCACTTATGGGTAAGGAAGAAAATATGTTAACTTCATTGACCTTGATTTTCTACATAACAATTTTTTATTTTTGAAACATTTCACAAAAGTAATACATTCTTTTTTATATCCTCCACTAACATACTAAGATGGAAAATTTGAAGTTCAGAGTATTTCTATGAGTAATTAATTTGCCTTATTTATTTTTAATCATGAGGAAAGATGACAACTTAACCTTTTATTGGGCAAGTGACTATTTTTGGTCATTTCCATACACATTACAAGACAGTGATGGCAACAGTTCCAGTGAGGACAGTGAGGCAAGAATCTCAGGTCCAATGTGGTCTACAGGGTCTGTAAAGTCCACCTCTGCATGAACAGGTACCATGAAGTAATGGTACTAATGTAAGGAATGATGTTCAAAGGGATCATATGGATGTGGACAGGTGTCTGGATCAGTGCTTATGTTGGTCTAATGTTCTAAAAGTGATGTTCTAATGTTCTAAAATACATGTTCCTTTCACCTTACATGTGTTTTTCTTGTATTTTTTATACATACTTCTTGGATTGTTTTTCCTGCCACTTATGGGTAAGGAAGAAAATATGGTAACTTCATGGACCTTGATTTTCTACATAATATTTTTTTTATTTTTGAAACATTTCACAAAAGTAATACATTCTTTTTTTATATCCTCCAATAACATACTAAGATGGAAATTTTGAATTTCAGAGTATTTCTAATAGTGCCCTATAAAGGGTTAAAGTGTTTGCTTTTCTGTATTTGATGGTGGTGTATTTAATTCACACTGCATTCACTTTTACTTCAGTCAAATGTCAAGAGGTGAATAGTTCTCCTTTAACCATGCTCTATTGATATTTCAGACCGTATTTATGGTAAATTAAAATGAGATTATCTCGTTGTTCATCCAATTATGTGTAGAAGAAGACTGATCTCTCAAATCTGGTCAAAAAAGGAAACACTGGTGCATGAAGGAAAATGAATAAAAAGGAATGAATGGAAATCATCAATGACAGGTGGCATTTTACACAGAACCACAGCGCAATTCTTTATTATCAGAAACGAATGTGACCATAATTATACCACTGGTGGGATGATTCTCTGTAAGTGACTCCGTTTTCCTGTCTGGCTGTGTTGGATCCATATGTTGGGTATTGAAATCCGGAACAGGCAGTGACTCATCCCCTTCAGTGGATTTACACTAGATTTATTCAGGATACGGTCTGCACAGTGTAAACTAATCCAGCTAAAGAGTTATGTTTGACAGCTTCCAGTTCTTATAACCCCACACTTCTCAGTTAATACTTAATTTAATTATTATTTTTTAATTGTTAAGCAGCAGATTTAACAGGCTTATTCCTTAGTAAAGGTTATACGTATTTGTTGTTAAGTGTGAAATGTGGAAAATGTGAGACTGTACTGTATCTTCATACTACGTACAGTAATAATAACACTGTACATTATTTGGCAGCATGGTCACAGACAGGTATGAAGATTAGCAAAGGCTGCCAAAGTCAACTCAACACCGAGAGATTTACGTCTTTATCGCTCGGTTTCATGGGAATTAGCTGGAAATCCAAACGGCTCTCATTAGACTCAGCAGAGGATGAAAGACGGTGATTATGTCGAGTTATTTTCTATTACATATGTTTGTTGACGTTGGCATTCAGCTTAGCATCCCAGCTAATATGGCCAAAGCTTTGTATGTTCAGTTGTGCAATGCAAAATCCTGGGCCAAATTCATAAATAATTTCTTTGGACCTCCTGTCCTCATATAAATCTGTAGTAGTTATCAAACATTATACAAGAGTGCACAATGAAAAACATGAGCTGATCCTTAAAGTCAGGGGTGTCAGACTCTTTTTAGTTCAGGGGCCACGTTCAGCGTAATATGATCTCAAATGGTAGTAAAATAATAACAGTTATATAAGTAAAATTACATTATTTAAATGTTTACATCTACAAAGTTTCCTTAAAAATGTAAATAACATGAACAACCTGAAATTACTTGATAAAAATAAGTGCCATTTTAACAATATTATGCCTCAGTTTATCATTTACATATGTGCATTACAACTAACAGATCACAGTGGATCTACAAATACACAAACACTTAGTAACAGGCAGAATATTGGGAAATTTGCACTTATTTTTCTTAAGATATTTCAGGTTGTTCCTATTTTTTCAGGTTAGCCACATTTTTTGTGAAAGGATAGTTTCTGAATGCAAACATTTTCATGTAATTTTACTTTTTTACCCCCCCCAAAAAAACATTGGAGTTGTCATTATATATAAGTTATTATGTTATTATTTTACTGCTGGTTCAACCCACTTGGATTATATTGGTCTGTATGTGGAACCTGAGATGAAATGATTTTAACATCCTTGATTGTTAATATCTTTGATCAGTGAAATTTTTGCATTTAACAAATTCATCCCATGGACCGGATTGGACCCCCTGGCGGGCCAGTTCTATGCATAGGCCATATATTAATAAATAAAAAAAAACTGCATTACTTCTAATATAGTTTAACCATGAAAAAATGAATAATACAAGCATCAGTTCTGTTGTAACTGAAGGGGTGTCTGGACACTAATCCTGTGTTGGGAAACAAAAACACTACTTCTGTAATGATGGAGGCATCTTCTCCCTGTCAGCATAGCTTTCATTTGATATCACTCTACTTACGAGTATGCAGAACCAACAGACTGTTACATGTGGACATCTTTAAGCCTCAGATGCTCTGGATCAAGTCATATAATGTACAATTACATGCAGAGACCTTTTCATAATAGTAGTATAGTAGTAGAACTGGTGCATCTGTACATACAAAGTAGAATTTTCATCAAAAACTTGAAACTTGGTGACGTTCTCTTTTGTTTTTAATTCTCTCAGTGAATTTAAGTCCAAGACATAGAGGAAAATGTCCCTTTTACTAAATATCCATATTAGTGTGAACAGGGTGCGATATTTTTTGTTTTAAAATGCATAACCTTTGTTACATCCAAGGTGTGAAACATAAGGCCCGTGGGCTAAAACCAGTCCACTAGAGGTTTAAATCTGGCCTGTGGGATGAATTTGTGAAGTGTAAAAGTTACACATGAGAATATTAACATTCAGTCAGATCCACTATGATCTATACGTTATAATGCATGTGTAAGGCATAATATTGTTAAAACTGCACATTTTCAGGTTATTCACATTTTTTGTGAAAGGATAGGTGTAAACATTTTCATAATTTAATTTTACTGTTCTGCACTATGACAAAAGGAAAAAAATTGACATTCTAAGTTATTTTGTTATTATTTTACTGGTCCGGTCCACTGGAGATCATATTGGGCTGCATGCAGCCCCTGAACTAAAAACAGTTTGACACCTCAGTGCTACATGATCACTCAGTGTCCACACTACCACGTCATTTTAGGATCCCTGCATCTTTTTCACATGCTGCTGACCCTGTTTCAGGATTGTGTTGTTGTTGTGATGGACAGAAAACAGACAATACTGGAATCAGACACCTATGTTTACTGCTGAATTGAGTCTCATCTGTCTCTCTGTATTCTTCTTTAATTAGTTGGGGCCCTATCATGTGACTGGAAGAAAACAAAGCATGAGCACTGACTACCAGCAGGTAAATTCAAATTGGAATGTAGATTGTCCTTAATGTCTCTCTTAGCAGCTATTTTGCTATTAAAGTCTGCATATTATCATATCACTACATTCATATTCCCATACAGTGGTTGCTACTGGCCTCCTGGTCATGATATGCATTAATTAGAAATGAGACATATTAATATAGACAGAAAAGAATATTTCTGAAAATTGCTTTTCAAACACCATTAATGCTTTCATTTATTCTCTTGGAATCAAAGTTCAGTTTCTCAACTAATTCATCTCAGCCTGTTTAAATGCTGTTACAATGCTAATTACTTATGTATAAAAATTCTACACAAAAACAAACTTTTCATTCCAGACCTTTTCAGGGCCTCTAAACGTAGTCCACACTCTTTTTCCTTTTGCCACTTCCGGGCCTGTTCGGTTCTCTCCCCTGCTCTACTGTACATTCCAGGAATTTACATCCCTCCCACTTGACCTGAGGGTGGTCTGTAAATGTTTATCAGGAACAGAGCGGATAAGGCCATGCCTAAACGCTTACATCACTTGTAAAGAGGTTGGAATAACACAGAGCCATGCAAAGTCAAATTTATAAACCTGTTACACACAGATGCATGATGTAAATACATGAGGGTGAGGTCTAACACACATTATTCCAGCATAGGAGTTGTTTATTCCTCAAAACCATGAGTCAGCTGTACCATTTTTAGACTTCTGAACTTGCAGCAAACAATGAAATGAGTTCAGTATGTCAGGCAGAGATAGGGACTTGATTTATTTCTGGGCCTGTTGATAAGCGTACCTGGGGTCCAGTCTCCAGGTGTGGTGTAAGTGCAGCCGGCTGTGCACTCTGTCTGCCCATATGCCTCATAAACCTGTAAACACAGACCATGGAACAACAGGGTTGTGTAAAACACTCCATGTTCTTTATGCTGCTTTGTGCATATTATGTACAAATCTTTGTCGAGACCAATTAGACATGTAGATACTGAGAGTGAGGACATTTGTGAGACTTTAAGATCAGCATGGTTAGGTTAAGGCTGGGGTGTCAAACATACAGCCCATGGGCCAAAACTGGCCCTCCATTGGATCCAATCTGACCCTTGTGATGAATTTGTGAAATGCAAAAATTACACAAAAGATATTAACTGTTATGGGTGTTGATATTAGTTCAGGGGCTACATACAGCCTGATCTGATGTCAGGTGGGTCACACCAGAAAAATATTCGTGTAATAACCTATAAATAATGACAACTCTAAATATTTGTCTTTGTTTTAGTGTAAAAATGTACAAGTATTTGAACATGTTTACATTTACAAACTATCTTTTCACAAACAATCATGCACAAAAATAAATGTAATTATCACAATAGTCTGCTAATATTCACTTTGATCTGTAAATTGAAATGCACAGGTGTAAATGAGACATAATACCGCATTTATTTTTCTTCAGGTTGTTCTTGGTTGTTCATGCTATTCACATATTTTAAAGAATAGTTTGTACATGTAAACATTTTCAAGCAAGTGCTGCCAGGCACAATGCACGTATTGTAGCTTATTTTGGCATCGATCAGTCTATGCAAATGGTGATGTCAGAATATCAATTGCCTATATATATATATATATATATATATATATATATATATATATATATATATATATATACATATATATACATACATATATATATATATATATATATATATATATATATATATATATATATATATATATATATATATATATAAAATAATAATAATAATAATAATATAATATGTGCCAAGTTTTAAGTAAATTGAAACAAAATTGATATTTTTATAGACATTTAAAATTTCGCCCATTATAAGTAATGGGAGTAGAAAAAAATATTTTTAAAATTCATAAAAAGTGTGAACTTAGACCTACTGTTCCCAAAATGTAATCAGATCTATTCTGAGTCACTGGCAATCTATAAACCCAATTGGGTATGAATTCAGCCAAACGTTTTGCTGCTACAGACATTTGAAATTTCATCCATTATAAGTAAATGTGGAAAAAAAAAAAGATTTTAAAAATTCATAAAAAATTTGAACTTTGGCCCAGTGTTCCCAAAATTTAATCAGATCTATTATGGGTCACTGGCAATCTATAAACCCAATCTGGTATGCATTCAACCAATAGTTTTGCTACTAGAGTGTTAACAAACAAACAAACAAACAAACAAACAAACAAACAAACAAACAAACAAACAAACAAACAAACAAACCAAACCAAAAACAAGACCACTCGCCTCCCCTAAAGAATTTGCAGAAGTAATTTTACTTTTTTCTCTCTAAAATATAGAGAAAAGTATGTTGTCATTCTTCATAGGTTATTATGTTGTTGTTTTACTGGTCTGGCACACTTGAGCTCATATTGGACTGTATGTGGCCCCTGAGCTAAAATGAGTTTGACACCCCTGGGTTAAGGTTATGGTTTTGAGAGTGAATTTTGATAACTGAAGATGAAATCTGAGTATTTCTGACCTGGCATCCTAGGGCTGCTCTGAGGAATCCCAGAACAGTGGGCGAGGTAGGAGCCGCTCCCGTAATAATCATCCTCAGCCTTCCACCCAGGCTGGCCTTTAGAGAGAGAAAACATCATTAATGCAAAGACATCATTATTTTGGGAGAAACCATGAAAGAAGTTGAACAGTGTAACATTTTCTGCTGCTTAGTGTTTTCTCAATCAGATCAATAACAAAGGACATAGCTTGATAGTGCACAATGTGCGGTGCACTATGGAAGGTAAGTAATGTTAGCTAACATACTGCCATTATAATACGAACTTAACATAAATAAGATGTCTTAACTTGTGAAAAATTTGCTATTAACACATTACTATTAGCACATTAGCAAGGCCTCTACTGCATGATGTATAGCAAATAATCAAATGAATAGGAAAAATCCTACACAGTATAGGTAAAATTATAAATCTAAAAAATGAAATAAAATGGAAAAAATAAATGAAATTAAAATACTAAACACATGAATAATAAAGGGGATGTGAAACCATTGAACGGAGACTAAATGAGGGGTCATTATATTGAATACACTGTTGCCCATAAAAGTTGGACTATTTCTTTATTTTTTTCATACACATTCCTCTTTTTCTTCTTATTTCTGCACAACAGTAAACACCTTTGACCTGGTTCAGTGAGTCACAGATACACTTTATTTATCAAAAATAGCTTACATGGTCACAATCATTTTACGACAATATGTAAAATATAAAGTATCTAAAATTGTATATTTATGATATTTTAAAGAATGGACGAAATTGTTTTAGAAGCGCTTGCTGCTGTCTTTAGACTACAGCAGTGATTTTACATATGTGTACTAAATACTTCACTGAAAGCACTTGCAAGACATATTTTCAGATAATTTTAACTTTTGAAACAAATTTTTTAATCCACTAAATATTTTAGGTGATAAAGCCACCTGCACATTGACTGCCTGCCTAGATGATAGCTAATTTCAAACAGTAATTATCTGTTGATTATATAAATAATGTCGTTATATTGGTTCAGGAAAACAGTTTATGCAAACATTGGTTACAGTGGTTAAGTGTTTGTAGACGCTCATGCAGAAGGAAACATTACACACTCTTTACCTGAATCTTACTGAAGAAGATTTTATCCCAGATGCTATCACTGCGAATGACCCCCCTGCTGAGTTCAGCTCCTTTTCTCTTGGCAGCAAAGTTAAGAAGCCAACGCTTCAATGGGGTGTTGGCCTGGTTGAAAATCTAGAGGAAGGACAGATCAAAAATACAGAAAAGAACATCAGTCATTAAACAGCAGGTAACACCACCCTCAATATGACATCGACAGCCTAATGTGTTCTCTTCTCTTGTTGATCACAGCTGTTTTTTCGTGCTGTTTTTTTTTTTTTTTTACTTGACATGGATTAATCATCATTTGATCATTTTATTTTTTGACTTTAGAACTACACACCCATTGAGTCACTGTGTTGAAGACTGCCACCTGTATTATTATTGTTTGTTCTTCTCTGGCTAAACTGACAAAGCAAACCGGTTTATCTCCTCTATTTGTAGAAGTGTGTAATTGTCTGTTAATCTCACCTTATCATACATGCGGTTGAGCAGTCGAGGCACCACAGGGAAAATGGTTGGCCGAAGGGCCTTCATGTCATCTGGAAGGAGGCGGATGTCACCCTGGTAGAAGCCAATCCGCCCTCCATGACAGTACACCACCGACTGTAGAGACACACCAACACAAAAACACTGAAGTTTAATGGAACTAAAACAATGGGCTGTAATCATTTATTAACAAAATCATGAGCTGAATTTTTTTTTTTTTAAATAAGAAAGAAAGTTAAAAAAAAAACAAAAAAAAAAAAAAACGTGATTCCAGCCTTGAACGGCCGCTGTGGGCTAGTAGCCTAGAGTTGACATGTGACCGAAGGGTCACCAGTTTGATTCTTTAGACTGGTGGAGAGTTGTTGGCTGATATGCCCTTGAGCAAGGCATTGCACCCCCCATTTGCTCCCCAGGTGCCTGATATGTGAAGTCCACTGCTCCTAGTCTGCAGTGTGTGGTTGTTCCTGCATGTTCTAGTCATGGGTTAAATGCAGAAGGTCAGTTTCAGTGTGTGGTGCATGTCTATGTGTCTGAACTATATACTGACAAAATAAAGATTCTTCTTCATCTTAAAGTAGAAGAAGACTCAAAATTACAAAATAAATTGAACCCTCCTGTTTGCAAAAGAATACATGATTCTGTGCGTGCCGAGTTACAAACCAAATGCGGATCTTCATCAGTGCATTGACAAGCATGGATTGTTTCACTTCTGATAGATCAGCTGCAATTGTGGTTTTAAATTGTGAAGTAGCATTGTGTAAATTCACTGTGTGCATGTAATGCTTTAATACCATTATATTCAATTGTAATATTTTTGAAGATGTTCAATTTCTTCTGTACTGTGATGATTATAGAGATTTTCAGAGCAGCTTCTGAGCAGGAGTAAATGCACACTCATTATTACACCGAAGGAAATTACAGACATTTGTATGTGCAAGCTGCTCTTTCTACATTTTTCATCTTTCCTCCACATAAAATCAGTTTTTAATCTGCACGGACAACCTATATATGACGTCTAAAGTGAATGAAAAACAAACTGAATTGAACTTAAAGGAGTGGGTTGAGTGAGTAGAGCGAGGTGAGACTATTTTACATCACATTGAAAACTTACAGGAAATACCAGAGATTGCACAAGATTACATAACACAGAAACATGGGACTTATATAGCAATAATCTTTTAATCATATCCAGATGGTATCCTGAAAGACGCAAGACAAACATTTTAACAAAGCCCCTTGCTTTGATTATTTGCAAGACACCGTGAGAGTCTGAATACGGGCAGCAGAATAAGTGAACACTCAGCTCTTTGATCGGCTACACAGGATGTGAATGCCTTTCCTGCTTTTCAGGTCATCTGAGGACAACAAGAGACCAACACCACCCTAATTTTCCACCTCGATTGATACCCTAATCATCACCAACTCTCACACTATCAGATTGGCAGAGGTGTATTTATGTATTTATGAGACAGGCACTAAACATACTTGCTTTGTGTGACTGCATATGTCATGCTCCGGGGCAATGTAGGTGATTTCCTGTGTTTTGAGTCCCACATAACTGACAACTGTATGTTGTGGGTAAACAATGTCGGCTGGTTCAACATGATGCAACTCAAAGTCTTTGTGATAAGAGCAGCAGATGTGTATGCCTGACAAATGGTACACACCCATGAAGGAAAATATCCACTTTGTTAAAAAACAAAATCTAAAATGCACTGTAAAATTCTGCAGGCCTTGAATAGAATAGAATAGAATGTCTTTATTGTCTTTGTACATGGTACAATGAAACTGAAAAGTGCAAAGTGTCTTAGGTGCCATAAAAAGTATAAATAATGTATTTACAAGAGTATAAAAACAGAATATAAAAGAAAAACCCTGATGGCACAAATATCTAAAAAAAAAAAAAAAAAAAAAAAAAAAGCAGCATAAAAAAGTGTGTTTCAAAATACAAACTCAGACCACCTTCTATAGCAGTTTAATGCCTGAGTCATTTAGAATAACTGATAAAATGAAGTCTGAACCAAACCCAAACCCTTTAACTGACAAGGTTTGGATTCAAACAATGTCAGTCAAAAAAACCTCCACATTCTTTTATTTCATCAGGGTTGTCAAACATACAGGGTGGGGAAGCAAAATTTACAATATTTTGAGGCAGGGATTGAAAGACAGTGTATGACCAATTAGTTTATTGAAAGTCATGAGAATTTATTTGCCACAAGAAAATTTATATAATAGAAAATGTTTTTATTCTATGTGTCCTCCTTCTTTCTCAATAACTGCCTTCACACGCTTCCTGAAATTTGAACAAGTGTTCCTCAAATATTTGGGTGACAACTTCTCCCATTCTTCTTTAATAGTATCTTCCAGACTTTCTCGCAATAGTTTTGCTCATAGTCATTCTCTTCTTTCCATTATAAACAGTCTTTATGGACACTCCAACTATTTTTGAGATCTCCTTTGGTGTGACGAGTGCATTCAGCAAATCACACACTCTTTGACGTTTGCTTTCCTGATTACTCATATGGGCAAAAGTTTCTGAAAAGGTATGGATAATAGTGTTAGGTATGATTATGACATCAATATATGTTTGGTTTCAAAACAATTGACGTAGTGCCTGCTGAGAAAAAACAACTAAATGTTCATTGTAAATTTTGCTTCCCCACCCTGTACGGCCCATGGGCCAAAACTGGCCCGCCCCAGGTTCCAATCTGGCCCGCAGGATACATTTAAGAAGTATCCATCTTATCTGTACTGTCTGTAGTTTTTATTACTAATATTATTTTCTTGTGTTTTTGCACTATCTTTATGCATGCACACTTTTTTTTTGCACTTTATTGTTTTGCTGCCTTGACTGTTGAATTTCCCCATTGTGGGATCAATAAAGTCTAATCTAATCTATAAATATACACTGAAGATATTACCAGTCATGGGTGCCAAATTCATTTTAGTTCCAAACTCCAAAATATTCAGCCTGTTACTAAATGTTTTGTGCCTTTGTAAATCCACTGCGGTCTGCAAAGTTGTAATATATGAATGATCAGGTTCAGGCATAATACTGTTAAAATTCTACTTTTTTTTTTTTTTTTTAAGAAATTAAATTTTTTTCATGTTATTCACATTTTTTGTGAAAGGAGACTTTGGAAATGTAAACCTTTTCTTAGTGTAATTTTCCTTTTTTGCACTGAAAGAGAAAAATTTAGAATTCTCATTATTTATAGGTTGTTATGCTATTATTTTACTGGTCCGACCCACTTGAGATCAAATTGGGCTGAATGTGGCCCCCAAACTACAATGAGTTTGACACCCCTGTCCTAGTGTATTTTTTTTTAGAAGGATGGAGTGATATGACAGCCTTAAGCCTTAAAAAATCTGACTGTATTCATCTCTGTACATCAGCTCTTTGTGTACTGTGTGGTTCTATGAGTTTCTGTGCTATTATAAGCTACAGTTCTGACACATAATGAAGCAGGCACAACCATCTAAATTCCTTTGAATAATATTGTGCAGCTGTGACTGTTTATTTCATCATTTAGGCCATACTGAGCTCATACTGAGTCCACATTTTCTTGTGTTTCAGAGGAACAGATGTATGGACTGAACAAGGACAAAAACACTACTTGAAGGTTTTTTCACTTTAAAACTATAAGTACAAATGCAATAATTTGTCGAATCAATTGCTTTTCTTGTTTTTCTGGACTAGTTTTATTACTATAATGTCATGTAGAAAGCCTTTGTTTTTTTTTTTTTTTCCAGAAGAATGTGCACAACACTAAAACTGTCTCCCAGTTCCAACAGTCCTGTGGTCAGTCATAGCTCTGTAATCTGTTAACTTGTATCCAAGAAGTTTGACTCAAACTGAAACTGAATGTTTTCTGCTGTGGTATACTAGACCTTCTGTAAAATGACATTTTTCACTGGAAAGACAAAATGTCCACTCACTGCTGTGGCCTGTCAGTGCAAATGTTCCAACTAAAACATCACTCTTCAAACATTACAATGTGGCTGCTTTAGTTAAAAAAAGGACAGATGGCAGCGGGTAAGACACATATTGTACATTTAACAGGTTGTTGCAGTGCATGGAAATCTGCTGATTCCCTGATTTTTCTCTCCAATAATAAAGCTTGTTGTGTATGTGTGACTCAAATCAACATTGGTGAGGATGTGCTTCAGGAGACTAAGAAATGCTACAACACATGAAACTGCTATTTGAGAAAACAGATTATCACAGCAAAATGTGTGTGTGTGTGTGTGTGTGTAAAAATGACCAGATTCACGTATGTACTGTGTGTGTCTTTGAATGATCCAGACTGGACCAAAGCAGATGCTTAAACGGGGTGGCCATGGCTCAGGAGGTAGAGCGGGTTGTCCGATAACCAAAGGGCTGGCGGTTCAAATTCCGCTCTGTCCTAGTCATGTGCTGTCCTCGGGCAAGACATTTCACCCTTCTTGCCTCCGGTCCTGCTACTCACACAGAGTAGCCACGAATTGGCAGCCACACTTCTGTCAGCCTGCCCCAGGGCATCTGGTGGTATGTAGTTTACCACCTCCAGAGTTTGAGTGAATGAATAATGAATCCACTGTATACGCTTTAAGTATGTGTTCATAGAAAAGCGATATATAAATAATCTAATCCATTATTATTATTAAATAAACACAATGAAAGAGTTGAGTTTCATTAGAATAGAAAATGATGTAACATCCACAGCAGCAGAGACACAATACAGGTGTATCTCTCATCAACAGGTGTTAACATCATCGAGTAAAGACGAATCTGAGTGAAGCCAGCAAGAACTGTTGACTCGTTTTCTTTTTTCTTCCAACATCATTCCAAATTCCACCACCCACGCTCACTAACACAAACAGATCTCTAATCTCCACCCACTCGACATCTCAAAACTCATAAACACATAACTGTCTAATTCCTGTGGTCGCGGATCTGAGCTCGGCCTACTTTACCTCGATGAGTCGCTCGAACATGTGAGCCAATGGCAGGAAGGAAATGAGGCAATCATCCTGGTTGGGGAAAATGACTTTCTGCAGGAGAGAGAGGGAAGGAAACAATCAGTGCCTTCAAATCATACAATGCAGTTACTGTGTCAAAAGCTGCATTGAAGACACAAATGAGGCAATAAAAAACAGGCGGATGAATCAATAGATAAAGACTTCTTCAACAAATCATAGTAAATGATTTAACCCTTATGAAATCAAGGTGTTAAAATGACCTGTCTGAAATAAAGCTGAGTTGTATTTTAAGTTTTACGTGAAGAAATAACCTTATTTATGACAAAATTTGCTTAAATATCTGGATTTGTGGAAAGACTACATTTAATCACACTATCACTATTCCTGTATTTACTAAAGTACAGGTTTCCTCTTGTTGCTATTATTATTATTATTATTAGTAATAGTAGTAGTAGTAGTAGTATAGATGCTTCATAGGTGGAAATATACTCTTGGGAAGAGACTATACTACTATGAGCTAAAATGTATAGAAAATAGTTTGGAATGCATTTAACTGAATGGATGAAACAACAACTCAATCTTTAATGATTATGTACCAAGTTCAACTAATAAACCCATGTAAGGAGTTATAGAAGTGTATTGAACCCTCTACTGCATGATTTACAAGAATTGTGACTAAACTGTTTTAATGTGTTTTTATGACTTAAATAAAAGATAAGACATTTTAAAGGTAGTAGTAGGTTGATTATTAAAACTTGGAAAGTACCATAAATTATAATTACCTCTGCCAAGTGTAATAGCGGAGGTTATGTTTTCATCAGGGCTCGTCTGTCTGTCTTTCTGTTTGTCTGATAGCAAGATAACTCAAAAAGTTATGGATGGATTTTCATGAAATAGTCAAGAAATGTTGACACTGGCACAAGGAACAAATGATTACATTTTGGTGGTGATCGGGGGGGGGGGTTTGTTTGTTCGTCTGTCTGTTAGCAAGATAACTCAAAAAATTCTGGATGGATTTGGATGAAATTTTCAGGAAATGTTGATACTGGCACAAGGAGCAAATGATTAAATTTTGGTGGTGATGGGGGTGGGGAGTACAGTTGGTGTCGGCTGCTGCCTTATCGGTACAGACAGCTGCCTGTCAGCCAGCTGAGCCCATAAAAAAATTTAAAAAAAGAAGAAAAAAAAAGGAAGAAAAAAAAAAAATTTGGTGGTGATTGGGGTGGGGGTGGGGGAGGGGCAGATCTGCCTTGGCGGAGGTCTGCGCTCTCCGAGTGCTTTTCTAGTTGCTTCTGTAAAAACCGACAGATTCTCACTGCCAACTTGTCACATACTGACACATGGCTAGGGCATCGTTTTGACAGATAGGGTGCCCTATCAACAACGCCATGGTTACAGTTCAGGCATACAGGTTTAGGCATGAAAACTACTTGAATGAGGTAAGAAAAAGGGTCGCCCTTAGGTTTAGGAGAAGGTCGAGGAAATGACTAATATACAGTACAGGCCAAAAGTTTGGACACACCTTCTCATTCTTTGCATTTTCTTTATTTTCATGATTATTTACATTGTAGATTCTCACTGAAGGTATCAAAACTATGAATGAACACATGTGGAATTATGTATTTAACAAAAAAGTGTGAAATAACTGAAAACATATCTTATATTCTAGTTTCTTCAAAGTAGCCACCCTTAGCTCTGATGACTGTTTTGCACACTCTTGGCATTCTCTTGATGAGCTTCAAGAGGTAGTCACCTGAAATGGTTTCCTAACAGTCTTGAAGAAGTTCCCAGAGATGCTTAGCACTTGTTGGCCCTTTTGCCTTCACTCTGCGGTCCAGCTCACCCCAAACCATCTCGATTGGGTTCAGGTCCGGTGACTGTGGAGGCCAGGTCATCTGGCGCAGCACTCCATCACTCTCCTTGGTCAAATATCCCTCACACAGCCTGGAGGTGTGTTTGGGGTCATTGTCCTGTTGAAACATAAATGATGGTCCAACTAAACGCAAACCGGATGGAATGGCATGTCACTTCAGGATGCTGTGGTAGCCATGCTGATTCAGGTTGCCTTCAATCTTGAATAAATCCCCAACAGCATCACCAGCAAAGCACCCCCACACCATCACACCTCCCCCTCCATGCTTCACGGTGGGAACCAGGCATGTAGCATCCATCCGTTCACCTTTTCTGCGTCGCACAAAGACACGGCGGTTGGATCCAAAGATCTCAAATTTGGACTCATCAGACCAAAGCACAGATTTCCACTGGTCTAATGTCCATTCCTTGGGTTTCTTGGCCCAAATAAATCTCTTCTGTTTGTTGCCTCTCCATAGCAGTGGTTTCCTAGCAGCTATTTGACCATGAAGGCCTGATTCACGCAGTCTCCTCTTAACAGTTGTTGTAGAGATGTGTCTGCTGCTAGAGCTGTGTGGTATTCATCTGGTCTCTAATCTGAGCTGCTGTTAATTTGCGATTTCTGAGGCTGGTGACTCAGATGAACTTATCTTCAGCATCAGAGGTGACTCTTGGTCTTCCTTTCCTGGGGCGGTCCTCATGTGAGCCAGTTTCGTTGGAGCGCTTGATGGTTTTTGCGACTGCACTTGGGGACACATTCAAAGTTTTTGCAATTTTCTAGACTGACTGACCTTCATTTCTTAAAGTAATGATGGCCACTCGTTTGTCTTTACTTAGCTGATTGGTTCTCGCCATAATATGCATTCTAACAGTTGTCCAATAGGGCTGTCAGCTGTGCATCAACCTGACTTCTGCACAACACAACTGATGGTCCCAACCCCATCAATAAGGCAAGAAATTCCACTAAGTAACCCTGACAAGGCACAGCTATGAAGTGAAAACCATTTCAGGTGACTACCTCTGGAAGCTCATCAAGAGAATGCCAAGGGTGTGCAAGGCAGTCATCAGAGCTAAGGGTGGCTACTTTGAAGGAACTAGAATATAAGAGATGTTTTCAGTTATTTCACACTTTTTTGTTAAGTACATAATTCCACATGTGTTCATTCATAGTTTTGATGCCTTCAGTGAGAATCTACAATGTAAATAGTCATGAAAATAAAGAAAATGCGAAGAATGAGAAGGTGTGTCCAAACTTTTGGCCTGTACTGTATGCTAGACCAAGAGAGAAAGTATGAAATGGGACATGGTCTCCTTTATGTCCAAAAGGTTTTGGTGTGCCCTGACCACCCCCATCCACTTCCTAGTAAGGTTTTTTCTGCTTCATGATGTCACCTGACCCATGGCCTTAATTTCTGACTAACACTGACCTCTATCAGATACCCTGCACTACAAGCATTGACACTGTGGGGTACCCCAGGTATTGAAAACAGACCCCAAAGGCTACTAAGGGTGGCAAAATGATAACTTAGAAGCGTAAACAGGCTCTAAATACATGCATTTACTGAAGCCAAAACTAAAGAAATGCACCTTATTCTTGGTGACATGGGGTACTGTGCAGAAGGCCACCCGTAGATATGCTGTTTTTACATGATTGTGATGAATATAATATCTGTTTCTCATTCTCTTTATTGTGCATGGCATCAAAAAGTCACAGAAAATCTAAACTGCAGAGCTTCTACAGGAAACAGCTGATAGCGTGATTTCTGTTCCCATTACAAAAAGTAATACAAACTATAAGAGACACTGGGCATGTGTTGAATGAAACCTGTTGTAAAATACTTTTTAGCTCAGTAAATCTAATAATGCCTGTGCAGAAGTGTTCAAGGTCAAACTAAATAGTGGATACGTCAATCTATTTTTTTTTTTCTGAAGTACATGTTTTTAATGATGATCTTGATATTTTACTTGTAGATTTAGAAATGTGTTCATATATTATAATAAAGAGTGGATGATATATTATTATATATCATTCTACTCTTGCTAAAACAACAACCCTGTAACCTAAAGGTTTTTCACAGTACTGTGTATAAGCCAGTATTTTGAGTTTTATTTGTATGTTTTGTGATGATGCCATTTTAATAAGATATTAATGTCCAGGTTTGTACACTGGATGTTAGGGTTAATATTTTTCAAGGTGAAAAAAGGAAGGTTTCTCTGTTATTGAAAACAGTGGTGGGCCATTTTAGACCATAAAGACAGGGGTTCAACATGTTAGAAGGTGCTATTTATGGTAAAAGCTATGAAAGATTTCCTGAGTCAAAAAATGAAAAAGCAGAAGGTCACTCACATCTGTTACTTTAAGGAAGCCTGAGAAATCTGCCACAACGTTCCCATGGGTGAGCATGACTCCCTTTGGGTTTCCTGAATAAGCAGAAATAAAATTCAAGGTCAGAGAAATGAAACCCTCCTCAACATCTGAAGACACTGGGAGAACTTCCTCAGAATAAACTCATTGTTAATGACTTTAAACACAAAGCACGTTTGTCTACACAAGGACATTTTTGTCAGGAATGTCAAGGTAACATGAAACAGTCTAAAGTCCTGGTTACACTGACTTTAATAGACTAGATACATGTTTGCATGAGAACCACAACACATACTGTGTGTGCTCTGCATGCATTAAAAGACTATATTTTAAAACATCATACACTCTACATTGTTATTTACAGTGTTAAAATACAATCTGTATAATCTATGAATACAAAATGAATTTCAAGAGAAATACCAGCACATAACGTCTTCTGAAAAAGCAGTAGTAGTGATAGTAGTTTTTTTTTTTTTTTTTTTTTTTTTTTTAGTTCTCTGTATTTTGCAATTTTTAAAACAGGTTGATGTTTCCCTTTTTTTTAGTTGCTGTAATGCCATGCCTTGTGATGGTGTTTTTACATTAAGAAAGAGGCATTTCCCTTTTCTCAAATGTCATCTGAGCTATGAAAAACACTGCTTGGGAAACAGTTGTGTGTGGAAAGTGACTTCTGAATAATTCCAGTTGTACGTCTCTCTTGCAGACAGCAGGAGGCAGCGTTTTCAGGACATGTTTCGCTCCTGTGGTGTGTCATGTAAACTGATACCCCTGGTATCCCCACATGACCTGGGTTTTGTTTACGACGCTGCTGGTTTTATTATTGCGGGTAGTGACATATCCAAGCACAAAGCACATGAATGTGCCCCTGTGACATGCCAGATCCTGTTGGTGGAGCTGTTTACAGACCTTGAAGAGGGAAAATGAGCCTCTTTTCATTAAGCCACTCTGCTGCTGTATTGAAAGCAGATTCATTTACAGTAAATGCTTCTATTCATCAACATGAGGCAGATTACTAGAAAGCTTTTCTCTATGGGCTGATAAATAGTTCAGTTGCAACATTTTTGACAATTAGAGAGTTTCACCTTTTTTTTTTTTTTATGTATGCCTTAATAGATTGAACAACACAGGAAATCCTTCCTGCCTGTGGTCATCAGACTGTTGGATTCCACCTTATAACCTCATAATTATATATATACACACAACAATATTTTTTCACACTTATTTATGTATATTTCTTTAATTATCATACTGATAATATATTGTCTAGCACAGTGGTTTGTGATAATATGTTGTCTAGTACAGTGGTTTCCAACCTTTTTTGGCTAGTGACCCTATTTTAACATTACAAATATCTGGCCACCCCAGACATTCAAAACGGAGACTTTTTTTTCCCCACAATTAATTTGTTTTGATAATGTAATAGTTTACTATACTATTTTGCAAATAAATGTTAATTTGACCATAAACTTTATTCACCAATTATGAGGAAAATTTCACACAAATATTATATGAAATGATGATTTTTTTTAATTTTTTTTTATTTGCAGGTCAAAAGTCTACTTGATCCTTGCAAAAATGACACCTCAAGAATGACTTAAGGGATTCAATGAATGATTTCATTGTAGTTTGATGGTAACTGAAAGAAGTGCATGAACAGATTCAAGGATATTAGATGTAACTGATTGAACCTACTGTTCCTCATTTCGTTTAGTCACAAATTCTTAGAAATATTAATGTATATTTACAACATCATAACATAATTGTAATTAGAGAATACCATGACTGCAGTGTCCTATAAAGAGGACTGTAACTAGTATGCCCCAAGTCAAAAATAATGTACATACAATGGTGCTGTTTTCTTAAAATTTGCTGAATTCATAGTCTGGGAAGAGCGAAAAGTATGTTTCATTGCAAAGTTTAATGTCGCTACCCAAAAACTGATGGGTCAGTCCAATTAATTACAGGTATCCGACTCTTAGCTTTGCATGGTTGAAGGAAACGTATACCCAGGACCCAGATTTCAGAGGTTTAGATCTCTTAGCCCAGCTTTTGTCACGAAAAGGTAAAAATGTGTGTGTTGCAAACTGTTAAGTCATGCTAATATTGGAATGATGGGAAAACAGTAAGAAATACACCAGTGCAAGTTGGTTAACTTTAACTGCAGTGGGTGTGAAGTTATTACATGTTAATGCAGTTACTAAAATACCTGTAGTTCCACTGGTAAAACACACAATGGACAGGTCTTCTGGCGCTGGTGGCTGTGAGACAAAAACAACAACTCAGAGTTAAAGCTGACATGTTATAAGTTGAACCATTCATATTCAAATCCACTAAGTCATAAAGACACGGCATTAAAATACGTCAAAGGTCTCATATCTGTCATCAGTAGCAGTACGTGCTGAATTCATGTGTTAGTTGCCAATAAGCTGTCACAAAGACAGTTTCCTCAAAATCCATCTGTCACTTTAACATCCTGTAGATCCTCCTGAAGGTTCATTGTGTGGCATCCACTTGTGACTGGTTGCACAAGTTCCATGTGAAGTGGTAAACCAGACATGTACTAAGTATATTCAGTGACCTATTAAACATTCCATGTCTGATCTCTGGTTTGTTTCTGCTTCTTGGCATTTGAAGCATTTCATCCTGAACTCGATCCTGTCCATGACCTTTTGTAGTGTTAAAGCCACTTCTTCCATATGGACACTGTAATCACATAGAACCCCCCCCCTCCAAGGATGACAATGAATGAACGTGTCGTAAGTTATACATTTCCTGATTTTATCACTATGTTTGGTCATCCAACAGACTCTTACTCATATCCCATTAATGCTACATAAAGACCCATTCTTCTCTAATGCTTTCTGTGACCTATATGCAACAGCTGGTCACTTTACAGACTCAGTCTTGGTTTTATTCTGATTGCATGCAAAAGCTTTAATGACTGTGTTCAGATTCACCCACAAGTGTAAACACAAAAATACCAGGAGCAAAACCAACACAGCACATTCTGGTTTTTGCTTTAGTCAAAACTGCAGTGAAATAAACACTGCATGAGTTATTGCAATACTGTTAAAAATATCTCATATCTCATTAAATATTCCATATTACTGCCTTGATCACATCTAAGGTAAACAAGCTACAAATGTGTGCTTATACTTTGTATGTTTAAACATTAACTTCATACAGTACCCATTCCCACATACAGAGATTTAATGAACTAATTATACTTACTATAGGTTTTCTGTAATTTTCTCTCCCCAGTGCCTGTAAAAAACAACAAAATACATTTTTTAAAGATTGGAATTAAATATTAGACAAAACGTGTATTTTTTAAAAGTTGTCTTTAACAGTAAATTTTCTAAACAGAGGAAATTAAAAATCAATTCATTGATAATTATCTATTCTGGTTAACAAAAATGTAACATTATGGTTTTACTGCATGTTGTTATAAAGCTAGAGTGTGCTAAACCTCTGATTTTTTTTTTTTTTTACATTGTATTTGTAGAACCAGATGAGCTGTGTTTCTGTCTAACATTTAAGACATTTCCATGTACGTTGTTTATCACAGATATATGGCAGATGCACACACATTAGAGTACCAGATTTGTTTCCTGTGATTGTTTTGTCTTTCTACATGTTGTTGGAATGCCGTCAGTGTTGTAGAACAGTCTTGTTTTTTTTTTTTTTTGGAAACACGCACTTCTGCTTTTAGAATTCCTACTTATTATTTTTTCTCGAAAAGAAAGAATAGACAGAAAGAAATGTAGGCGGCTAAAGTTGCTGAGGACCACAGAACAGTGTCCTTCATGGGAAAAACCACAACACTTCTAGATCTGATCATAAATAACATCCTCAGTCACATCCCAAAACTGTCATGCATTATAGTTTGTGCCTGATACATTCTTACATTAGTTTTCAAGTTTAATTTAATAGCATATTAAACATACACACATTTAAAAAGAAAGTGCATACACTTTTTTTTTTTACAATCTATCAAGCAGGTCAAAAACAAGTGCAGGTGTTAGGGTTATATTTGGCCTTTGTTTGAAATGAGCTTAGGTTAAGTTGTGTTTTAGAAACACATTAAACACACAAATCAGGCAATGTTCCCTTTACATTTAGAAATTGTAGTTATTTTTGCTACAAACCTAAATAAAAAATGTCAAAATATTAACCTAATTTGATACTGACAACAGTGAATATCATCATATTAATCATAATACACTTTATTGTACAGGTTTACAGTTTGTGATGTTTCTGTTGTCTGGTTTATTTACTTTCATCCACACGTGTCTGGTTTCTCTGTTTTCTTTCATGTCATACCTCCACTTCCTGCATGGCCTGCACGTGGACGCCACAGCCCTTGCCGCACTCCACCAGGTCTGTGTCAAAGGCATCCATCAGGATGATTCGCCGCAGGCAGGGCGTCTCTTGCCGCTGCACGTTGTCCAAAAGCACCTGGGCTTTTTCTACTTTGTCGCAGATGACAGTTGAAATTTCAGCTGAAATGAAAAAAGCACACAAGAGCACCCACACCCTTGTGTGAATACTAGTGTAACAAGAAATAAAAAGAATGGGAACAAAAGAAAACAAGAGGACCCAGAGTTGGATTCAGGATACATTAGAAATGTGAGTTTAATAGAGAATTTCAGATCTTTAGGTATATGAAACTTAGTAAAATATTATATAATCATATCTTTTCAAGTGGCATCATGTGACTTTATGGTGGACATGGAAACATTGCTATCTTCTGCAACACTGATTCAGCAATAAGACTCATGTAATTTGACAAATGGCAGTAGTTGGAGACTTGTTTTTATGCTCAGTTCAAAAAGTATCACTTTTTCTTAATTTTTTGTTTATTCTGAAATAATAACCATTGAATTCACTGATTTGTACTGAAAAATGCAAAATGCAAAATGCAAAGGTTAATATTAGATTAAATGGTGACAAATCACTTAGAAAATGTCCTATTTGGAGAAAAAAAAATATTTGGAAGTCCTTACAAAAATTGTTCTAGGTCTTTAGGAAATTCAAGCTTTAACCAGCTGAGTCAGTCAAATACATGGTTTATTAATACTCTGTGAAAATGATCACATAACTTTATGATATGGCAATGACTAACAATGTTCTCTTGGTAAGTTAGTTTTTCCTCATTCAATTGTAGAAGTATTTCATCCTTATTGGTCTCATGTCTGTATGCTGTGCTACCAGTGAGGGGAGCTCTGCTGCTGAAAGACACTGCCTCTGACGGAACTGATGACTCAGTATAAATCACTTCAGCTTGAATATAAAAAGATGAGTTCTTCATGTTCACCCAAGATGTGACCTGAAATAAGTTCCAATTATAAATCCAGACAAAACAACAATGTGTAATGATTTGTAATTCTCATTGTCAGCTGTCTATTTCAAAATGCATGGTTAGGAAGGTTTAGAAAGAATGCTGTTTTTGACTCTTGTTTGTGTGGGTATTTATTACATTAGGGGGTTAAATTGGTTTCATCCATAAAGACCTAGTGCTACTTTTGTGGCAGTTCCCAAATGATCTTTTTTTTGTATTTCTACTTTTCTTAACTAATTTATCACCAATTCTTCCTTTTTTTCAATACTAACCTCTGTATTTTACATTTTTTTTACTGTAATTTATATATTTTCCTCTATTTAAATCACAGATCATATAGATGTTCATGAAAACTAAAATAAAATAAAGATTAATTATATCAAAACATAGAAAAATGAAGAGAAAGTTACTTTTTCAGCAAAGATATTGCTAACTGAATGTAAAACCAAGTGTCTCCATCCACTGTCATTAATCCAACTCCATGGGTTTTACTGGTGAATCAATGTTTTAGAAGATGACGGTGTTTCCACGTTCACTACAGAGCCTTTGAACGTCCAAATGGGTCATATCTGATGACCATGAAAAGATGAATAACTGCATTTTACACCAATTATTTACATGGATTGATAGGATTAGTAGATCAACAGGTATTAAACATTTTAGATCAGTAGATGGTTTGTGTTACCGGTGGCTGTTCGGGTCTCTATGGGTTAAACATTCCTTTGAAGAATAAAATGCTGGTTCATAGAATTTAAATTATTATATATATGGAATAATGTAAGGTATCGGGAGCTGCTCATTGTAGCTAAATTCTATTTATTATTGCTCACTGTACAGTATCCTGCTTATTGAAGGGCTACTTAGCAAAAGAAATCACTGCTTAACCCATAAAAACCCAGTGCTATTTTTGTATCAATTTCCAAATGAAATTTTCTCTATATCTAACCTTTCTTAAGTGATTTATCATCATTTATCATAATATTATCTTCTGTATTTTGCATTTTATCAGTATAAATGAGGTATTTTCCTGTATTTAATCTACTGATCATGTGGATGTTCATAAAATCTCACATTAAAGTTGAGGGTTATTTTATCAGAAACTGAGAAAACTAAAAAACAAAGTGACTTTTTCAGTCAAATATATCATTAACTGAACATAAACCCAGTGTGTCCATCCACTGTCATTGATCCAACTCCATGAGTTTTACTGGTGAATCAATGTTGTAGAAGATGACGGTGTTACCACGGTAACTACGGAGCCTCTGAACGTTCGAATGGGTCATATCTGATGACCATGAAAAGATGACAAACTGTATTTTACACCAATTATTTACATGGATTGATAGGATTAGTAGATCAACGGGTATTGAACATTTTAGATCAGTAGATGTTTTTGGTTGGTGATGGATGTTTGGGTCTTTATGGGTTAATAGGCAACACCCTCTGACCTTTGACCCTCGATTTAAATGAGGAAAAACTCCTCCCCAAAAAGGCATTATTAGGAAAAACAACCTCTCAGGTACTGCCACAGAAGAGAAATCCTTCAACAAGGATGGACAGACTGAGCTCTGTGTATAGATATTTGGATAAACAATGAACACAGAGGATTTATAAATATTATGTGCAACAGAAAGAATGCACTAAATTTAGGTGGAATGATGATGAGCAACATTTGTGCAAAATAAACAATAATTTGGTCTTGAGGATTGTGTTAGGGCTAGACTGTGATAGGGTAAAAGTCTGCAGGAAATGACTGGAAGTCAAAGTGATGTCCCCTAAAAACTTGCTAAGTGTATGTACAAATGCCATTGATGATTATTTGTGTGTGTGTGTGTGTGTGTGTTCTTACCAGTATTAATGATGAACCGTATGGCATCTGGACCCAGTGTGTCATAAAGTGGAACCACCACCATGGAGTACGTGTAGCAAGCTAGTTCTGAGATGATCCACTAGAAAAGAAAATAGAGTTTAGTTCAGCCGCTGAAGTTCATTTATTTGTCTAAAGATAAATGTGATATTAAAAACACACCCTTCGACGAGTGTTAAAATGTGATTTGCTTGCACTTTTAAATGTACAATTGAGCAAGCAATTCTGTGTACTTTTCACCATTTTGAACTGACTGTAGGGTATTATTTACTGTATTCTTTTGGTACATTGCAAGTAAATTTGCTTTGCCAACAATGGAAGTGATTACAGCTAATCTTTGAAATAAAGAACATTTGAATGGATGAATGTTAACCCACAAGCCAGTGTGTTTACGATGGTTACAGGAAGAAACCATCTGTAAATGCTTTCCCAGAACCATCGTACAAAAAGCACAAACTGAGACAAAAGAAAAAAGACTAGGAAAGAAAATCCTAGAAAAAGACAAAGTAGGGCAGTCACCTCTGGCCTGTTCTGAGCAAACACTCCTATGAACTGGTTGGGGTTGGGTTGGCAGCCCTGGTGGAGCAGGCCCGAACCCAGATGCTCAGCCCGCGCATTCACCTACGAAGAGTAAAGATGACACATGATGAGAGAAAAGACCATGTGAATAAAAAAAAAAAAAAGAGAGAGAACAACTTCTCAGAATCAGAATACTTTATTACAATAATAAAAAGTAGCAGGAAAGAAATAATCAATATAACAAAGAAAAATAGAAAGATATATGACATCAAAAAATGTTTATCACTTATTCTTGTGTGACTTTTTGGATGGTTGCTGAAAAGTGGGCAAAAATTACCCTTTTTCAGTGACAAATAATTTGAAAACCCATATTAATCCTGTTGCTGCTTGCAAATTTTCATTGAACTTGCTTCCTTTTAACCTTAGAAGAAAAGCTTATGTTCTGCCCTTTTGAATGAGTATCAGTTTCAGTGATTTCAGTTCAAAGTCAATGACGTCATATCAGCCAGTTCCTCAGAAGACGTCATGGGACAATTTTGTTTGGATTTTTTGGCTTCTAGGTAAGAATTTGACTTTAAATTCCTTATGTAGAGTTGATATTATCATAAATCTGTATGTAATATACACCATTCTCTTTCTTTTTCTGTTGTGAATAAAGCATTACCCAACAAATAAGTATATTGTAATATTAGATAAGTAAAATCCATTACTTTTACTAACCCTACCCCCATCAGTTTTTAGTTTGTGAAAAAAATACATACCATTGTAAAAAAAACTTGCATTCACTCAATTTCAATATCTAGCCTCCAAAATGTAATCAATTATGCCCACCTACATGGGCTACAAGTAGTTTATATTATTTAGGCCCATTTACTTTCCTAAAGAGAGATCAAGTTTTTTTACAACCAAATTTCCATATTTGCTTTTGAAACTGCCCACCAATTTGTTAGATTTGGACTTGCTCTGTCAATGATGAAGCTTGATGATGAAGGCTTCTATATATCAATTTATAGTTAAACTAATAAAACAACTCTTACACATGTTATGGAGTAATGCCTAACCCGATATATATATTTTTTTAAATTTCAGACTGACTGAATAGGGCTAAGATGCCAAGACGAAAGCCATCCAGGGGTGGAGGAAGGAAGGCCTCTTGGGGAGGATTCAAAGCTCACAGATGAAGAGAAGAAAGTATATCACATTCAGGCAACTCAAGTAGTGCATAGGCGAAATTTCATGTTTTTTTTGTTTCAACCTTGTGTCAATAAAGGCTTAGTGATTTGAAAACCACAAAAGATTTTGTGTAAATGATTTCAGATTCATATTCCTGAGAAAATTTGACCCTAAACTGATACATTTTTTTTTAGTCCATAACCAAAAACTTGAATTTTTGCCCTTAATGCCACTAAAATGAAACTCAAACCATGAACCTTGTCCTATGATGACACAACTAGAAGAGCAATTTGTACAATATGTACTAGGCAATATTTATTTTATTTATGTATTTATTTAGAACATGCAAAGAAACAAAATAAAACAAAGACAAAATAACATTTAAATGAACAGAATCTGTCTTCAAGTACAAACAAGTCTAAATTTGCATGGTTGAAAAGGAGTAGGAAGAAGTATAAACTTTTTTAATCCTACCCCTCAAATACTTTCACATCAAATACTTTTACTTCTTTATTGATAACATAAGTCATGAATCAAACAATAAGTTTTTCTTAATTTAGCATTCAGTCTACAACTTCTACATAATACAGTAACTGAATATGCACAACAATATTATCATGGAAGCACATTCATACAGACATCAACCATTCAACAATGTTCAACAATGTTCTCCAATCTTCTTTAATTATTAATATGTTATCAATGTGATAATCAAAGAAATATACATACATATGTGTGCAAAATATTGTTGTTATGATATTGTTATTAAACATTATGTGGATAAAATGAGGACTTAAATAGTCTGATGGTCACTGGCAGGAATCATTTCCTGTGCTGTTCAGTGGTGCATTTGGGTGGAATCGGTCAGTTCTGAAGCTTTTATTTCACAGACGGTGCAGTACAGGTGGTGTTCAGTTTCAGTGAGTTTGTTGTGGAAATCAGTGGAATAAAACGCCACAATTTCCTTCTGCAGGTCTCTGTTAAAATGAAAGGATGTGACCTGATGCTATTTCATTCGTTTATGGAAAAGCGAAGCCAAAAGCATGGTATTGGAAACTGCCATGATGGTTCTGTGATGAGCCATGAGGACATTTACAAAGTAATTAAAGTACTCGATTGCCTCTTTGAAATAAAAAATGTACAATGAAAATGTACCCCGTCACTTTCCGTCCTGGGGGGTATGTCACTGTAAACAGGCTTAAAAATGTAGAGGAGGTCCAGATGTTTAGTTTCATCTCAGACTGTTACTGTGGAATTTATGCTCAGTAACACTATGAAAAGTCCACTGAAGATTTGGTCATTAAGAAAATTTACATGACATGTAAAATGACTGGTCACAGTATGGAATTTATTTTCCAAAATGGTCCAGCTCAAAAACACAATGAAAATCAAAAATAATCCAACTGTAAACCCATTTTGGAAACACCCACTGTTTTCATCATTGGAGAAATATACGACCTTTTTTATGTCAAATGATGAATTGCCAACATCTCATTTCTAAGTTGCCCTGATTGCGACAATTCTATGTTACTGTGCTAAGACTGCAGTGTGAGTTGTGTAATAACTTTCACATTTCCATGGCTCATCGGAAGCCTTACACATAATTTTCCACCCTGGAAGGAGAACTGCCAGTGCCACGTTTGAAGCGCAGACAGACACAGTTGAGACTATAAACAGGTCCAGACCTATTTGGTTTTCCTGGGAACTGGCACAGTGGAAGTGATGAATGGAAAAAAAAAAACTTCCACCCACCAGTCACTTATAAAATCACATGATACCATGAAGCTTGAGGTTTGCGTAATCCACTTCTCATGTACCAGCGGGAAAGGCATTCATTTACGAGGTGTTTCTATATGACTTGTCTCAAAACTATCCCCTCCTTCATACCGCTACACAAACGGCTTTCCTTTCTTTGGAATGACTCTCCAAAATCTGTGAAGTTGCTCCAAAAGATTTAGCTAAGCACTCTTGACGGTACATTAAAATCTATTTACAACTGCTGTAGAACCTGCCAGTCTCTTTGACAAATTTCACTGATGTTTATATTTTCTGGAAGAATCTGAAAGTAGTTGAATACATCTGGAAATGACCAGTACAGGAGCTACAAAACAAAACCATCAGCCTTGTTTTAGTAAATTAACCTTTTAAACACCAAAGTCACAATATTATAACAAGCAACATAAGTGGATGAAACAGACAGCTTTCTGAAATCTTGATATCAAAATTGAATATTTAAAAAAAAAAAAAAGATGAGAAAAACTCTGGTGGCTAAAGGGTTAACCCTTTAAGTGCCAAAGTCATGACATTGCGAGGAGCGAACTGAATGAAATAGACCATAGCTCCAGTTATAGTTGTCAAATCTTGTTACCACCTGTGCCCCTTCAATCCTTCCACCATTTCAGGTCAAAGCGTGGTCCCAAGCTGGTTTAGTAAGTAAGTAAGGGTTGTTTAATTTTTGTATTGAAAGACAAGGACAGATTTGGCTACTCTGCTGCTTGGCTAAAAAGGTACTATAACTTACTGTATTTTAGTTTTTCCTAATGTTCAAGTTCATTTATTTTAAGGATAAGATGACAAAAAAACAAAAAACACAGAGAAAACTTCCATGTAAATACGTTCAAAGTTCAATTTTACTAAGAGTTATGTAATCCAATATGGCCACCTCCATGTGACATCACAATATGCAAATTAGATGAGTAAATTTACCCCCATCATAAACTTTGGGTCAAATCCGATATACAGTATGCCTTTATCTCTAATCATGAAATCTTGGTATCAAAATGTATTATTCTTTTTTTAAAAACTACAGCGCATAAAGGGTTCATGTTCCCTTTTGTACACATTACAGAATTTCCTTTAAGCCCTCTATTCTCTATATACCCTCTTGTTTTTTTTTTTTTTTGTTTTTTTTTTTTTACAGCTTTCCAGTTGACCTCTACGATGATACAGGGAATATTTTTGGTGCTGAATACTTTCTGTGGTGATCTGAATGCTTGAGTGAAAGATCATTAAATACACCTGAGTACTGACTTAAACCTGTTGGACTAGACAGGCACTAGGCTGGACTAAATGTCAGAACAAAACAGGCGATGGGCAGTAGCTCCAACTGACATTTCTGAGAAATATCAATGGAT
Source organism: Sphaeramia orbicularis (assembly GCF_902148855.1). NCBI lineage: Eukaryota > Metazoa > Chordata > Actinopteri > Kurtiformes > Apogonidae > Sphaeramia > Sphaeramia orbicularis. The sequence continues at coordinate 11,325,976 of NC_043970.1, forward strand.
GTAGTTTGATTTTCACTCTCATCTCAGCTAGAATGATGCCTCTTACTATTTCAGATGGATCAGGGACATGAGGAGGTCAGATGGGACTAACCTCTTTGTAGGACATCCATTTGTAAGGCTGGTTAGGGAGGCGGGAGCCTAAGCATGGTCCATCACCTGTTAGAGACAGGGAAAGGCATCAGGTTAGTCCAAAAGACATCAATAAACAGGAATGATATAATCATAAACAGTGTGAATCTTATTCAAAGTAGATTTTCAAAGGATCTAGGGACAGCAAACCCTGGTCATTAAAAATATGATCGCTTCATAATTTAACCCTAAAAGACCTAAATACCTGTGACCAAAAGCATAAACCGATCTAAAATGTTTAAGAATTTCTGAACCACTAATATCAATACATCTAATAAGTAAGTTAAAATGCAGTTTCTCAGCTTTTCATTAGTATCAGATGTGTCTGTTTTGGATATTCATATTTTGTCGTGAACATTGAAACACCATCTTCTTTTGAAACAAATGATAAATGACTTTGGTTGTAGGTACTTTTTTATGTTCAGTTAATAACATTTTACTGAAAAAGTAACTTTTTCATCAGTTTTCTCTGTTGAGATTTTATGAACATCTACATGGTCCGAATTTAAATACGGAAAAATACCAGATTTTCCATGAAACATGCAGAGAATAATATTGTAACATATCACATATCACTTAAATACAGACAAACTTAATTTGGAAGTCACTGCATAAATAATTCTAGATCTTTAAGGGTCAATGCAGGGAGATACTCTCTTAATTATACTTAATTTTAAACAAGTAGGAACTAGTATTTATACTTGCAAGAGAATCCTAACTTCTATAAATAGTATGAGCCTTGGTGGTTTACACATACATCACTGCAAGTTTTATTCAGACTCATCATAAAACACTCAGACAATTTCACGGGCTGGCGCTCGACTAAAGTTTATGGGACAAGCTTTACTTTCATGCAATAACTCATCTATCTTATAAAAGCCATATGGCCCCTGTTTGTATGTGTGTGCATGAATGTGTGTCTGGGGATTCACACAAAATTTTGGAAGAGCTGACTGCTACAGTTTGGCATACTTATGTATTTGTGGTCAAGGAACAGACTAGCGAAAACGGCAAGTTGATAGGACCAATATTTTGGGAGATATTATTAATTTTGGAATACAATAGCCTTACAATCACGTTGCTATACCCAGAATGCTTTGGCGGTGACTGCTGGACAAATGCGGTACAGCATGCACGAATACACAACAGCATAAAAACTACCACATCTAGAACCTGTGGATGCCCACAGGTCAACGCGCTGGTTCGATAGTTCAGTTTAATCACTGTTTGACTTGTGAAAATCTGACTGACAGTAAAAAAAAAATGTAAAAATTTTAAATGAGCTGTTTCTCCAGATGAGGCTAAAAAGCAATTGTGTCAGGGATGCATTAGGTGGAAAAATATCTCTGCATTGAAAGTTGGTTGCTTAACACTGCAAACATCAGCGACATTTAACAGTTGCTGTGGCAACAACAGGACTTATTTCACCTCAAGCAACACAGACAATTGTAGGTTTCATGGTCACCATAGCACTGTCAGACTGCATGCTTTTGCTCAGTATCCTTCACTTGTGAGTTTTTCTTTTGTCACTTTTTGCAATAAAGCACTCTGATGTGTCTTTTTTGACTCCCACATGGAAGGCTATTACTGTCCTGCATATGTCATATTTTTCATATGACTATCAAACAGTACATATTGTTTGAAATAAAAAATAAATGTTCTTAAGCCTCAAGAACAATGCAGAGCAGTAAAATAAAAATAAGAATTAAAAAATAGATAGAGTCCTTGGCGGTTCAGTTTTGTCTTTTTAATCCCATCAGTTTTGTCGATGCGCTCTCTTTATATCTTATGTTTATTAATATATATTTTATTTGTTACAGCTTTATATCCTAGGATATAACAGGCCTGTTAACATGAAAATGGGGAGAAAACCCCACACCCATATAAGAGATTACATAGACATGGTCGGTCCTATGCCAGTGGAACAACTGGGTCAAGTGGGTGAGTTTCAGCTCTGTGTGAGTCACAGTGTGAGCATCTATAAGAGTGTAGGTTGTGGGAGTAAATACTATCATAATGTACAGGTGGGTGTGAGTGAAAGATATAATAATATATGTTTTTTCCATGGCACATCCTACCCACCTGATATGTGGAGGCCTCTCTGAAAGACCTCATACATGGTCCTGGCGTCGTCATGGTAATGTGTCAGCAGCTTGGACGGGTCACCCATCATAGACCTGCGTCCCCCGCCTTCATTCTGACAGAAAAAAAAAAAACAAAAAACACAGGACAGATACCAAAAATAAATGTCAGTCCTTCTTTGTGCGTCTTTGTTTCTCAACTACAAAGATTATGTTAAATCACAAAATAAAGCCTGAAACAGAAGAAAAGGAAAATGATTATCCATTCTTCTGTCAATTCAAAAAGGGATATAATAAGCATTTCTGAGCTGCTGTTACATAAGATTCTGCATTGCTGGTGCTTTTTGGGTCACAAAAGTTTTTTTCAAAATATTTAATGGCGCAACCATGCATTTAATTGTATTTCTACCTAAAATCTTTCATATACTGTAATTAGTTGCCCACATATGTGTAGACTAAAAGTTCACAACATCCAAGAAATAATCATCCGTATTATCAAAACTGTGGCATCACTTCTTCAAACACCTGTTCACTTCAAGAAAACCTTACACCCACAAGTGGTTTCATATTGACGGCACATGCTGCCAGTGTCACCAGTAAGTGAGTGGGAACATATCTGGGTTTTGTCTGGGATGGTGGTAAACCAGGACTGGGGTGGAATCAAAGTCACTCTGAAACCACTGTATACACGCAAGGATCACATGATGTCAGACAAGCTTTTTTTGTGTGTGTGAATTTTGTGAAAATAACTAGGTTAAACACACTTAATTAATTCTGATCATATATTTGATATATATTTGAGTAGGATCAATTAAATGTTAATTTACTAAATAATTATTGTGGAAACTAGCTCTAGATGATAGGGCCGAAATTGCAAGTGACAAACATTTTCGTATCTGTTGATGATTTTCCAATCCAATCCAATTTTATTTGTAAAGCAGTTTAAAATAACAGCAAGGCTAACCAGAGTGCTGTACACATTTGCAATAAATAAGTGTAAGTATTACGAAGAAACAGAACAATAGAAAAAATACAACTAGAAAAGGACTCAGAGAGCGCAGACCTCTGCCAAGGCAGATCAGTACCCCCCCCGATCACCACCAAAATTTAATTATTTGTTCCTTGTGCCAGTATCAACATTTCCTGAAATTTTCATCCAAATCCGTCCATAACTTTTTGAGTTATCTTGCACACGGACAGACAGACAGACAAATCAACGCCGGCAAAAACATAACCTCCTTGGTGGAGGTAATAAAAACCAAGGACAAGACAACAATACAATCCACATCTCATAAAAGCCAAAGCGAAAAAATGGGTTTTTAATCTGGATTTGAACACATTTAGGGAGTCGGCCTGTCTGACATACAAAGGTAAGTCATTCCACAGTCGCGGGGTGGCTACAGAAAAAGCCCGATCCCCTCTTAGTTTCCTCTTAGTGTTTGGAACAATTAAGAGCAGCTGATCTGCCGACCTGAGACCACAAAGGGCAATGTATGGCTGAATCAGGTCAGACAGATACTAGGGGGCAAGACCATTCCAACATTTAAAGACAAATAAGAGAATTTTAAAATCAACCTGAAAAGGCACTGGCAGCCAGTGAAGAGATTCAAAAATTGAGGAAACGTGATCATATTTGCCGTGACCAGTTAAAAGACAAGCTGCTGCATTTTGTACCAGTTGCAGACGGCCCAGAGAAACCTGGCTGATCTCAACATAAAGTGCAATGCAGAAATCTAAGCGAGTGGTAATAAAAGCATGGATCAGCATTTCAAAGTGATGTTTAGAGACAATGGGCTTTATCTGGGCGGAAAAAGCTGGACTTATGATTGCATTAATTTGTGCCTCCAATTTTAAATTACTGTCCATCTTCACTCCTAGATTGGTAATTGATGATCTTACAAACTCAAACAGCTCATCAAAATCTACAGGGAGGTCGTTAGTGACGCCAGATTATCACATTTAATGTCAAATATAAATAAATAAATAAATAAATAAATATTTTTTTTTATGGTTAGATGTTTCTGATTTTAAACCATTCTTTATGCTCATAACATGACAAACACTGATGAGTGGAACATTTCATAAAACCTGAGGTAAAACATTCGTAACAAGCATGACGATAAATCTTTTTTCAACACCAAATGAGTAAAAATAATAAGAGCAACAAAACACTGAAATATTTTGTTAGTGCTTTAGATGAGAATGTGAACTAAACACATTTTACATTTATAATGCAATAAACAAAGCCTTTGTTTTTTTTTTTTTTTGAGTCCTCATCTCCCTCCATCCACTCGGTGGCTAAAAGGACAGAGCATTTATTACAACTGCTGACTCAGTGCACTAGGGTCAGAGGTCATGGAGTCAATGCGGTTAGCCTTTTAAAAGGATATGGTATAATGTAATCTGAGGCAATAAGGTCTCCATTTTTAAGCTGTGCGTGCATGAGAATAAGTAAAGGTAACCCAGTTGAGTATTTCAGCAGTGAGCTTGGACAAAAACAGTTTGGGTAAATAAATCAAACCATCCATTTCCATTCTTGTCAACATGTCTATGAATATATGTGAGTCTGTTAATAAGTGTGTGTGCAGCTGTCCACTTCCATGTATTTGGTAATGAGCTTATGTGTATAAATCAATATGCACTGCAACGCTGCTCTTACCGGCACCTCCTCTGACTGGTGAAGCAGGTCACATGGTGGCTTGATGGGGCGGGGTCTGGTGGCCAGCCAGTAAGCCAGCACTGCGGTCAGAGCGCCGATGCCCACTAGCGTGGAGGTCGGCAGCGAGCGGAAGAAGTGACCAAGTTCGTCCATTTCCGGGATCCTCAGGCCGCTCATCATCTCCTGGGCCTGCATTTTTTCCATCAGGGTGGAACTCAGCTCTGAAGGAAAGAGGACATCAGCCGACTGATGAATTCTCCAAGGAATGCACTGTAATTTGGTGATTCAGTGTAGTCAAGAACAACAGTGACACCAACTATTTTTGTAAAACCCAAACTGCTTATTGTAAGACAAAAGTGCATTCGTCACACTTCATTTTAAAGGCAACATCTAGAGTTCTGTGCTTAATATGTAGTTATATATAACCTAAAATACATCACTTCTGTGTAACTTCTATGTATCACTTCTGTGCATAAATGTAAACTTAACTGTACCCCTAAAATGAGTCACTGGTGACCTGGTAGATGGGACAACGATTGAATACTATTTTTAATTTCTAGCAAAAATCTATGTATTTCATTATTTTTTCTATTTTTTTTAACCATTTTTTTAATTTTATTTTTTACTAGATATATTATATCATTATAAGTGCAGCATCCAAGTCATTTTGGGCATCACCTACATGAAATTAATGTAAAAAAAAAAAAAAAAAATCAACATGATTTAATGAATGCAGCTTTATTTTTGAGCTTTTGGGATATTCTGAATGCTTTTCCAAGTTGCTAAACACATATATAAAGGCAAAAATCCAAAAATCATCCAAAGTGCTGCTATTTCATATCTTTTATTGAAAAGCATACAATTTTGCTGCGGAAGGGTATTAAGTATTAAGCAGATTTAAGTAAAATGATAAAGCCCAAGCCTTTTGCACAAGATAAAAAGCCCATAGTATATGCATTTCAGTCTCTGGATTAATTAAGAGACAACTATAATGATACAACATTATACAAGAAATATGTTTTAAAAATGCTGAGGAAAAAACAATCCAGCCAAACAGACCAAAGTGTAAAGTATAAAGTGTCACCTCTCTTTGCGCTTAGCATCTATTGAACAATTTTGTGCAGACAATATGAGATTTACTGAACAAATCTGGAGCTGTTTTACACAACACGAGCCAAATGTTGTTTAATGTTTTAATGAGTCACGATGTTTGGCTGTAAAAGCCACTTAGGTATGATTTTTTGTTTGCTTGTTGTGCACACATTTCCTATGTTTTCTTGTTACTAATTAAAGAGAAAGGCAATTAAATATAAATGCTATTTACAAACCTAGAAAAGCTAAACAGCAAAGGTGGGCTAAGACTTTTGTACAGTGATCAGCTATATAATTTTTTATTTTATGTATCAATCAATACCTTATCAATACCTTATTAAACAAGAATAGGTTTACTCCTGAATGTATTTAAATGGACAACTGATTTAGCCCAAGCCCTGGGGGTTTGCCTAAAATAGAAATAATACTATGGGAGAAGTATTGCAATTTTAACAGTGTGTTTTAAACAGCAAACACACATATGAAACACACATATCCACCAAGGGATATTTCAAAGGAGGCATTTTGAAACTTCAGCACACAATAAGAAAAAGACGAAGAGCAGGGATGGATAGACACACACACACACACACACACACACACACACACACACACACACACACACACACACACACACACACACACACAAAAAAAAAACAAACAAACAAATAAACAAACAAACACCACAGTCTGGAACTCCTTAACAGACTGCGGAAGTAAGCCTAATATGGGTGTGGAAAACTGTGTGTGACTAACTGTTTACACTCAGCTGATTGAAAAAGTAGATCTGGGAGCAATTTTGATGGGGTCTCTTGGACAGACAGACAGACAGAAAGACAGACAGACAGACAGACAGACAGACAGATAGATAGATAGAATGATAGAACGATAGAACGATAGAACGATAGATAGATAGATAGATAGATAGATAGATAGATAGATAGATAGATAGATAGATAGATAGATAGATAGATAGATAGATAGATAGATAGAGTTTACTGAGCCCAAACTGGGAAATTGTTGTGCAGCAGCAGCATGACAAACAGTAAAAATAGAATATATATATATATATATATATATATATATATATATATATATATATATATATATATATATATATATATATATATATATATATATATATATATATAAAAAATATATATATATATATATATGTATAAAACAGAATGCAAGAGTAACCACAATGGAAAGGAATTTTTCAGTAAAATGGACAGTAAAGTGCATAGTGGAAATATGTTTATGATCAGGTTTAAACATCAGGCAGAGGTGTATTAGAAGAATCAGACAATTGTTAGAACAGTAAATAAGACTGAAAGGAGATGTCAGACAGATTTGCATACCAACAGACACATTCCTCCTACTACTTTCTCATCGTTGATCTTATCAGAGTTACTGCTCCTCCACCTTATCATATATTCTGCAGATACATGTGGTCTTGGTGTCTGCTCTCACTCTTACTGTAAAATCAGCTCAGATTAGATAATCTACAGCACATCACTGAGAAGCAGTGGGACTAGAAAGTAGATAAGACACACACAAATGATACACACACACAAACACACACTGATCATTAAAGCTTAGCCTCTGTCTCACACACACACACACACACACACACACACACACACACACACACACACACACTGAGGCACGTTTGAGGTGAGGGGGAGGATGACTGCGGCGCTGACTGGAGGGTTTCCTTCCCTCCCCCGGGGAATGAGTCAGAGACAGTACCACCAGACCGGACGAATCGCGTCGAGGCACTGCTCCGGCTCACGGCCAATCAGAATCATTTCCTGTTTCTCTTCATCTGTCTCCTACTTACACACGCAGACATGCAGCATGTACAGAGTCTGAACACCAGCAGACAGGCTGACAGGGATAAATATACAGTATGAGGCTGTGGGAACACAAGCTTCCTCTTTCAGTTGTTACTTTTGAGTAGTAGCACTTTTTTTTTTTTTTTTTACCTGTTACCCCACAAAACGGAAGCTGTGTCTGCATGATACATAGAAAATTAAGCCACAGTCTAACCAGTTTGTCTACCGCTTAGAAACTCACAAAAAGCTGCAAATGTGTTATAAGCAGGCTGTTAAATGACTGTTAAATGTTTATAAGGTACATGCTGTTTTAATGCTATCTGGATTTAAAAAGGATCATAATGAAGAGGCTTTATTTATTTGTTTATTGGCTAAAAGGTGTAAAACATATGTCTGTATCATGTGCGTGTGTGTGCATTGAGAAATAGTGAAATCAGCATGACATGACATACAACTAATTCTCAGAAAGAGATGAGCATATCATGACTGCAGCACTGATGGGAAAAGTGTTCAGACACAACTAAGTAAAAGTACTGCTACCACACTGAAAAAACGCTTAACCACAAGCTCTGTATCCAGCTATGATTATCAGCAAAATATATACTGTATATATATGTTTTTTAGCATGAAAAGAACCCTGTGTTTTACTATTAGTTTTTTGGATTAATTTTACTTCTGTACATTTTTAAGGATGAGCTCATTGAACTGCTTTATAAACTGCACTTTCAGCTACTGCATTGAATCCTATTAGATAATTATGTTTATAGCATCTGAGTCCTGTGTAAAATCTGGTATGATGTATCACTAAAACCTTGTCACGAGGTCAGACAGGCCAGACAGACCTGTTCTCACCTCTGTGACAATGCCATACACTGTAAAAAAAAAAAAAAGAAAAAAAGAAGTCGATGGAAATACCACGACATCTTCCATTGGGTTAATTTGGATTGCTGTTTTGAAGCTGTGAGTTGAGTTAGAAGTGATCATTTTGGGACTAAACAGTGGAACTCCAGGAGGTCAAGGGGTCAGATCCATTTGCGATGGTGAGCTAATGCTAAATGCAAGCTTTCTAACAGTGTAAAATAATAATATTCATTGAGTATGTGTGCAATAAAATAATTTTATGGTCCTATTAGTGTAACCGGTTAAGTATAAGTAGCTGTAGCAATTCAGCTCTGTCAAAAATATGTTAAATTTTACAGAAAAATAATAATAATAATCTGGAAAAATCCACTGCGTGACCTTTCCTACACACAAATCATCCAAAGCTAGAAATGGCAGACATCTTCTATTTTCCTTAAAATGTTTTTAATGAAAATATACTTTAAGAATTGACATATTAGAAGGTAAAAATAAAACTAATGAGGCCAGAGCCACTTCTGGGAAAAAAATATTAACTTTGTGTTTGTGGAGAAATTCAAAGAAAAGCCAACATCCAGTGGCCATCAGTGGTATTACAATTTAGCATACACATAATACTGTACCTGTTGGCCTCATTTTGGAGTTGGGTTTCTTGCCTCTGGAAATCGCATTTTCTAGGAAATCTATGAGGATTTTAAAGTGTTTTTTCAGCTGGAAAAGGATTTTTTTTTTAAAAATATACTTTTGGTGTAGGATAGAGGGTTGACATCTAGCAAAGATATGCTAACACTGTAGTAAGGTGTATTATATATGTGATGTATGCTCTAACAGGCTCTACCATGAGTTTATTACTAAAACCAACACATCCAAAAATCTGGAATTTGAAATGCAGTTCATAACTGTTGAGACAAATACAGTGGAATAAAAAGGACAATATCTCAGATGTAGTAGTGTAGAGGTATGAAGTAGAAGCAGAAAATGGAAGCATCATACTTTCTACATCAAAATTGAACCTCAGTAATGTATTTGAATAAATATTTATTACATACCACCACTGAACTGCAGTGTGCTCATTGGTAGCTGCATCTCTGGCTATTGTTGATGTAACTATTAACCAAACTGTTCTACATTTATCAAAGAATCACAAATAGAGACAACACCACTAGTAATCATATTAGAATAGAAGCCCCCAAAACTGAATATATGTTAAATCTGACAACGCTGATGTACATTTTTTTTTTCCTTCAGACTAAGTGTGGCAAATATTACATACTTTAATAAGGCAAATTGTTTCACAAATGACAAAGTGCTGATTAGCTAATGTTTTCAATGTGTATGATAAAGTGTTATTACACATAAATATTGGTTTATGTACATTTATGGAATAGATTTATCAATTTTCCACTAGAAAGAAGCTGAAACATGAATATATTGCAATGTACAGGCTGTTTTGAAGAAAATCTGGTAGCTCTGAGTCTCTTGGAAACTACAGCTAACCAGCATTTTGACAGCATTTTTTAAAATTTTTTTATTAGTGACTCAAACACGGTTGTAAGAAACCAGTCATAATACAGTTTTTATCATTACTGCTTATCATAAACAGAAAAAAGTGTCTCCGTCTGTGCTTGTGGTATGCTATTCAGTGGCACTCTGTAACAGAAAACATAAAGAATAATTATGAGAAAAGAAAAATCAAAAATGTTCTTCAGGGGAAATTCAACTATACCAGTGGGAAAACAGCACATGATCATATTTAACTAGAACAATTACTAAATCGACCACTACAGCTCTTATATTACATTCATTTCTTCAAACTTAAAATATATTCCAGTTCTTTCTTTACTTTCTGTTCACACTCTTAGTTGAGTTCCTACATGACAAAAGCACCTATGTTATCAGTGGACACCACAGTTAACATATGATAATACAGCTATTGCTCATCACAGCCACTACTTTGGTTCAAATTGAGAGAACTACACCCTTAACTGCCTTTCAGTGGTTTCCCCATCACTGTTTTCCCAAATACAAACTGTTACCTGAAAATGTAAACCACATAATGACTGATCCCACTGATGTGTCTGAAAACACAACTGTGACTTTTGTACCTCAGGACTCCCTGCTTCTCTTTATGCTTTTACTAGACTGATGGCACATTTCCTCTTTTTCTATAGTTTTTTTTTTTTTTTTTTTTCTGTGCAGTTCCAGTAAACTCGGTGGGAAACCAGAGTAAGTCAAATGTTGGGAATGATCATCAGAATCAGAGAAAAATTATGCGATGGTTGGAAATGGGTGTATAATAGAAACCATTTGATGAGTCACTAAATATTGTTTGTTGGCATTTGGATGGTTGTTAAAGCTGGTCCAATGTTGGATTCAGTTGAAATTCCTGTGGCAGATTTAACAAGTACTCATGGGAGTCTGTGGTGTCCTGCTGATGTCTGTCAGGAGTAAGACTTAATTAGGACAAATTGGAAACATTATCTGGCAAAGCCTTGTGTTATTGTTCAGCATAAATGTATTCTTATTGTGTAGCAAAGTGGCCTGGTGAAGGCTAAACCTCACAGATGTTTTACAAGGACATGTTATTGACCATAGCAGTAAAATAGAAACAAAGACAAGATACAAGATGGTTACTTTGAAGCAGTGTTGGGATCATGGGAATCACCAACAGTGAAGATGAAAACACTGACCTCCCATTTTTTTTTTGTAAATTATCTGTCAGGGATAAAAAAAAACAAAACAAAAACAAAAAAAAAAAAAAAAAACAAAAACAAAAAAAAAAACAGCTAAATAATATACTTTGATAAGATGAACTGGGAAACAAAAGACAAAAGTACTGGTTGGCCAATACATTCAAGATATATACTGTATGATAAAGTGTTGCATAAATACACAAATTAATGTGTATTTATGTGATAGATTGATAAATCATTCACTAGAAGGAATGAGAAAAGTGGTTGTATTTAGATGTGCAGACAGACAGTGCTTTGAGGTAGAACCAGTGTTATAGGTCTCAAAGACAATTTTCATTTTGAGTAATACCCATTCTCTAATTAATTCATAAAGTTTCACATTTTGATCCAATAGTGTATCCTGAAATCCTTTATCTGTATTTTATTGGTAAAGTTTAACTCAGGGATGTCAAACTCATTTTAGTTCAGGGGCCACATACAGCCCAATATAATCTCAAGTGGGCTGGAGCAGTTAAATAATAATGGTGAGAAAAGTAAAATTACATCATGAAAACGTTTACATCTACAAACTATCTTTTAAAAATGTGAATAACATGAACAACAATGAATAACCTGAAATTTCTGTAGAAAAATAAGTGCAATTTAAACAATATTATGCCTCTGTTTATCATTTACACATGTGCATTACAACTTATAGATTACACTGTATCTATGAATGCACAAAACATTTAGTAACAGGCAAAATTTAAGATAAGATAGATAAGATCATCTTTATTTGTCACATACACAATTATACACAGTACAAAGTGCAGTGAAATGTGTTTTGTACCTGCATCCAGTTTCAATAGAAAAATGTTTAAAAATAAAGGTTCAATAAAAAAATAAAAAATAAAAATGAAGGTTCAATATAAAAATAAGGCTCTGAAATATATGTACATATACATAATCAGTCAAATAAACAGAAGGAACACTGTTATACATTATATAAGGTGCATGTGTAAATAGGTGCCAGTGTGTAGTGCGATGTCTAGTTTAAGGTTTAAGGCTCGGAGTTGAGTAAACGGATGGCCTGAGGGAAGAAACTCTTTCTTATCCTCTTTAAATTTAGTTAAAATTGCACTTATTTTCTCAAGACATTTCAAGGTGTTCGTATTTGTTGAGGTTATTCACATTTTTTGTGAAAGGCTAGTTTGTAAATTTACACATTTTCATGCAATTTCACTTTTTACAATAAAAAGAAGACAAAAAAAAATTTGGAGTTGTCATTATTTATATGTTATGGTTGTACTTTACTGGTCTGACCCACTTTCTCAAATTCATCCCACAGGCTGGATTGGACCCTTTGGTGGGCCGGGATGGGCCCACGAGCCGTATGTTTGACACCCCTGTTTCAACTACTTTCTGCCTACAAGCATTTTCCTTGTAGACCAGTGAAACCTAAAGAATTAATATAATGGCATAATTCGTCAGATTTGTGGGTGATCACATGAAGTTTGTGTTGGAGACTGTTTAGTGCTTAGCTAACGTTAGCTAACCCCATTCCTTAGTTAAGTTGTCTATGACTATGGTAACAGCACATAGACTACAGTGGTCTTTGAAAACTCTTGAATCACTCAGTGTCTCTCTTCTGCTCCTCTGCAGTAACAACAGAGTCCATTACCAGCCAGAGTTTCCCTTATCAGTATATGGGGCTATTTAGGGAACCACCTAAGCCATATTACTGAAAAATCAGTATGGAGGGCCCTGAACTCAACCATTAAAACAACCCTGTTCTAATGGTTGACACTTTGTTTGACTAGTAATTCAATAAGTATTATGAGCTTTCTTTCACAAATATAGAGGAAAATAGTTGAAAACAATGTAGAAACCAAGAGAAACACCTAAGAAGACCCAGACAGTACATAAGCCATCTGACAACACTAGTCTAGTTAAGCTAACAGTACACCATTAGCTTAAATAGTATAGCAGATACAGTGTACAACATTAGCTACCATTAGCTGTGAAATAGCTAATGTCAACAAAAGGCTAGCTTCCATATTATAAGTTTCAATGTGACATGTTACACCTTTGAGTAAGTAAAAGATGTCATATTTAAAAAGGTATTTAGTACATTTATATACTATTATTATTATTATTATTATTATTATTAGTGGGAGAGCATTTTACTTCTATATAATGACAAAAGTCCAGCAAATGCACACTCAAGCTTAACCGATGGGGATAATAATTTTTTTGTACTAGTCCTGCCAAGACAACACATAAACATCTGAAACATGTAACATATGTAAACCCCCCACCACCAAAAACGAAAAAAACAACAACTTGTCTTCATGCAGCTGCTGCTGCTGGTAATATATGATGAGACTTTCAGTGTACTACCAAAAATCAGTAAAACTAGGCTGACTTACAACCACTCTTAAGAAGATTCAGATGTATTTGATTGTTTTTAAGGTAAAAACTAGGGGAGGGAATTACAGAGTAATTCTGTAACTGCATCATGTCAGTGCTGGTGTGAATGATGAAGAAACCAACATACAAATGAGCCAAAAAAGCAGCAACTATGTATTTACTCACTACACCATGATACTGGTTTCCCAGAATTTGACGGAGATTAAATTATGTACTCAGCTTTGTGTGTATTTAACACTCACTAACTGCACTTCCATGTCCACACGTGCTATCATTTGAAGAAGTGAGTCAAGTTGGAGAGGGGGATCTGGTGAAAAATGCCAGCATGTTTTAACAAAAATATAAATATCTGGCACTATTATGATCAATATTTTCCCACTTTTAATCTTTTGCTATGAATTGAGGATACTATAAAGTAAAATGAGAGTTTTTTTCTCAGATAAAGATGTGATACATACTGCTGTACTACTCTTGATCATTATTCAAGCCCTGGTTAGTACCAGTCATACACTTTTATAGCTACTTAGAGTGTACTGTGACTCACTGACCACTACATGTTTGTTTATTTGCTTTGTCTGCTTGCTGGACTGCATACTTGATTGATTTTGTAAAACAAGTGCAGTCACAGTGTTCTCTATAAACCTCTTTGTATCACTGCCTGCACGTTGTGTAGAGGTCAACGGCCAATGTGGCTTGGCTGCAGTGATGACAGTGCCACAGCGAATTAGTTGGGCAGTTGAAAAGAGAGGCAGCAGAGGCAGAGGAGGAGGGACAGTGTTCACCCAACTCTAAATATAGACAGACACCATAACCCACTGACACTACTGTGCCAATCACTGGAATAGAACAGACAGCAGCGTGGATGGTTATAGAAGCATTAATGTGGGCACGTATGTACACTGTTCTAAAAAAAGATGATGAGTTGGACTGAGACTGAGTGGACACTGGCCAATATGTTGTAGTGATAATAATACTAGTAATACCAATGACGGTGATATGAACCATTCAGCTTTGCAATCAACCCTTTTCCAATGTAAACTATAGATAATGTAACTATCCTTGAGAACTATTGTTAAATAGTAAGAACACCCTGATGTCATTCCACATTTCCAGAGCTGGACTCTGAACTCCAGAGCTGAAAATCCTCTGGAATGTGATCAAACAGAAAACTGATGATCACAAGCCATCCAACAACTACTGCATTTTAGCTCCAGGAGTTGCATAAAGCACCCAAAAGTGAAGTGAAAGGCAGGCAAAGAGTATGCCAAAACACATGAATGCTGTGATTGAAAATCCAGGTTCTTCTTCAACCAAATACTGATTTCTGACCTCTGCAGAAGTCAAAACAATAGTGTTATGTGGTTTAAACATGAATAGAATCTTCTGTCTTTGCATGAAAATAAGTAGTTGTGACCTTAGCGCTTCTCTCTACATTTTTCATTATTTCATCTTATTTTCTCCAAAGACATGTCCTAAATATTGATACTGTAACATGGAATGAGGAAGAGATTTTGTCAGTAGTTTCTAGGAGTAACAAAATGTGAATTTTACTCTATATAAATAGCATAGTTTTACTATAAATAGTAAAACCTATGGTGTTCAGAACTGCAAATTGAACAGCAGTTTGTTGGGATTTACATGCATATGATTTTGCATATGAATAAATAAAGGTGTCATTTTTTATTTAGTACTTCATGCTTTTCTTTGTTGTTGCTTACCTCTACAAAGTGGTGCTAAATGTAATGTGTATGTGGGCACACATACCTCAGACATGAGGAAATTTTTGGTTCTCTGTTAAGCTGAGCTTTTATCTGAACACCATCCACATCATAATGGGACACCCACTGCTGAGACCTGTCTGATAGAGTTCTCATGTAGAACTTAAGTGAACCAGAAAGGCCTGTGTGTGCCATTTCTCCCTGCCCTGAAATAACCCAGCAGCTGTGCAGCACGAGAAAAATCAGCCTCACACCCAAATATAAAGAGAGACGCAAATACCAACCTTCTGGATCTGACTTCAACCACCTGAAAACAAAACCTGACAAATTTCCAGTGATCAAACAAAGTAATAAAACAGACAGATCTTCAACTGGAAGCAGGGAAAGATCATAATATCATCTGACACAGACTGTATCAAAAATGCTTCTCTGTTCAGAGTTTTCTCTCTTAACATTCCTTAGCTTCCTTAAGAACTCCAGGAAGTATTTACCAAAGTTTTATCTGCAAACCGTTCTGCAATTCTTGCTACCTAATCATGAGATTTGAGAATATTCACATTATCAAACCCCTGCAATTTCTCACCGGGAGACAAAGTACAGATTCAAGCTAGAAGACTATCTATCTACTGTATGAAGATGCCTCAAAATATAGAGTGGGTCTCACAGGATGTTCTCCACAGGAATATGGGTGATTACTTCAGTCTTACTTCAGTATGGCAGAATTGCATTCTCCTTCCTTCCACATCTATGTCTGGCTCCATATTACTTGTTTAAAAGTTCCTTGCTATGTAAAAGACATCAACCTCCAAGCAGCAACTACACATTAAAAATGACAAATGCCTCTTTTTGATTTTCTATGGAATGTATTTAGTCATTTTAATACTGCAGTATGCTTTCACATACAGGATGCAAAATAGAGATAAAAATACGAGAACTGAAAAGTACATAACTTACTTCTCCAGTTCTCTCCTCTTGGTCGAAAGCAAAAGGGGAAATAATCAAGATAAAAGAACTGATGCTGTTTCACACTGAAAGAAAAAGAAGACTCTCCTCTGAGCTTCTGTATCAAGACACTCCATATATTCACATCTGACGCAGTCTGAACAGTGATCAGCAATTACAGCTGTCAATCAAAAATGTAACCCCATATCTGCCTGAAAACACCTTTGAAAAGCCAAAGTCTGCATCACATCCTGAAAACACAGTCAGACAAAAGGCAGTAAAGTTAATATTTCATATCACTTCAATTACAATATACTCAAAGGTCACTTTTGCCCAGTGATGCCACAAACACTGGAGCACTGCAGCTTTAAATTGGCACCATTATATCAGAAGAACAGCATTCTTTACTCAGCTGGTTCAACCAGGTCTGCACTTTTCTGCACTTGTGTGTCTATGTCCTGTAGTAACCTAAACAACTCACCCCATAGGCACGCACAAACATCTCCTTCTACAAAGACTGTTGCCACAGCTGACAGAACAGCAGGTCAGCAGCAGCATCCCCATTAGCAAAAACAGTGACCTTTATCAGATTTTAAACTCAAAGACCTCTTTGTTTAATTTATAAAAACAAGGCCAAATCACGCCACCACTACTAAATATGCAGTGACACAGACAGGTGCACAGATAGGCCAGAGGAATTTCAAGGCTAGAGACCTAAGACCTTTATGTTCCACTGAGATTGTATCTATTCAGCTGTAAAAACTGAATTTAATGCTGGACCTATGACTATATCTATAAACTCTTTGGACTGATGTGTTGTATAAAATGTGCTTTTGGGTCATATTTTAATTAATTTAACTTTAACAAGCAGAAAACAGCCAAATGTATCTGGTATATCTAACATGCTGGTTCATAGAAATGTGAGATGCTTTTCCAAAATCTAATGACTCTTTTAGTTCATGTTTTTGCATATGCTATAGTCAAAGCTCCACTAAGGAAACATTTTACCAGCTATCTCATATCTACAGTACACACACATGTACAGCTAGCTGGATTAAACAGAAACAAAAAAATAAACATTTGGATGTATATGATTAAGGACACTGTGGCAGTTCTAAGCAGGGATGAAGAGGGTCAGTGCCCCCCATGACAGTGAGCCTGGACTCCCTTGGTTTGTATTAAAATAAAATGGGGTTTTCAGTGAAAGGAAAGGCAAAGTAGGACTCTGTCACTGTAGTCAATGACATTTAATCAATCTTTTAATAAAAACATTTTAATTAGTTTCTTAACTTAACAGGTCCTTGTCTTTTTGTCTTCGCTGCTAAAGGAGTGCAAAGTTAATTTCAGAGCTACCTTTAAATGATCTTCTTCTTACAATGTAATAAACTGTCACTGGGTCCTGGCTTCAAAAATCTTGGCTGAATCGAATCCAAAAAAATATAAATTTATCTGTAAAAAGCATTAGCATTGCCTTTTTAAACTTTGTGTGGACAGATTCTGGTGAGTTGGACTTTCTTTTTGGATTGAAAAAGACTTTCTCCCAACTCTGCCGTGGTAATGGTTAGGAGGTATTACTAAAAAGTCACAACGATTACTTTAGATTACATTACCACACATGCATACAGGTTAGCATTAATTTATACTGCATTATATGATTGGTCAGTAAGACATGCATTACAAAGTTGATGTTAACGTTATTTAATGTTAGCATTTAAACAAGTAGTTGAATTTACTTGTTAGTATGACATAACATTTCCACGTTAGCAATGTGGTTGGTCAGTGTTTTCAATAGGTTAATGGTTAACACTAGTTTTGTGAGTGTCACCAGTGTACGTAAGGTTCATGCTTATTGACCCATTCTAATACACATACATGGAGCAGTGAGCTTCTGCTGAAGGCATCGAGGGAGCAACTCCAGATCTCTGCCAGTACCAGATCTCTGCCAGTACCTTGGTCAAAGGCACAGACAAGAGAATTAACCTAGCACACAAAAGACAAAACATGAATACAGACGTAGTGATAGCGGCGAAAAAATTACTCAAACATTTCAATCTCAGCAGTTGCTGGTTATATCTTATAAAGCTGTTTTGATCTTATAACTGAATACTGGCTGCTGTAATGATGAGTTTTTGTCCCAAATATGTCAGATGTACAGCTGCAAACCACTTATGTCCAAAGATAAATCTATTCTGACCACATTCCCGCTGCCTTGGCTTTGGCTTCAAAATGTGCTTCAGGTGCAACATGGCAGCTCCCACTGTCTAAAACTGATTTGGACTTCCTTTTTTTCTAGACACCAGGAGGAACCAACATTGGAGGGTCCATGTTTATAAAAAGTAGAGTCTATGATGGCACCTATCCTGTTCATGCTTCCCCACTCATGCATCCTTTCATCCAAATATTGTCTCTTCTGGCACAAAAAAGAAAAATGCTAGAGTCAAGGGTTCTGTATGATATTCCACAAACTAATGGTTACGCCCACTTACGCACAAGCTTCTATCCACAACAACTACATTTTGGTTAATTTAACTATACAATGTAATCGAAGACCCTGGTGCTAAAAGTACTGAAATCCCATTTTTGGACAATTCAAGGTGAGCATATAAGCATGCTGTATTTGTTTAGCTAAGTCCACCCTGTAAAAAATTTTAACAGGCTTTTTTTGTGACTTGAGTACTTTTAGCACCAGGGTCTTTCATTGCACTCTGCTGCTATGGAAATAGTAACAGAACCCATAATCAGGACGTTGCACTGCTCACTTTACTTAAAAAGACTTGACATTATAGTTGTTAGTCACCTGTACATCCTGCATTATTGATGCTGGACTTGCTTTTATATGCGTGTGGCTTTTTTACTTGACTTTTTAAAATTCTCTCTATTTTTTTTTTATTCTTGATTGTTTTTATACTTGATGTGCATTTTATTTTAAGCACCTTACAGAACATAAAAACAAATTTCATTGCACTGTACAATGATATTTGGAAAAGACAATAAATCTTGTTCTACTCTAACTACGAATTTACACATCATGATTTCATACAAAAGATCAAATGTGCAGTGAGTTATAACGAGGTGCAAAAATGTAAAAATGTGAATCCTTTAAATGACTTTGAGACAGGATTAGCATTCTCACAAATCTAACTGAAGTGTAATAAACCTCACATGTCTTTCATTCCTGACGACATGTGAAAGGTTGGAGATACAGTACACGCAGCCACAAAAATTAAGGAAAGGAATACCCATGTGCCATAACAAGAGAACAGTTCATGAAAATATTGGTTTTGAGTTATGAAACTGTGATGCTACTGCTCTGAGGTTTGTTTAATGTAGCAGCTCCTCATCTGTAGAGTTATGTCACCGGTAAATGAGGATGCCCTTTCTCTTCCTCTCTCTGCTTAGCAAAGATTTTGGTGCAGCATAAGGACTGCAGGCGATGCAGCGACGAGGGCTTGTGAATGGGCCAGCGAGACTTCCTGTGACCTCACCTCAGAAGCTTAACACTGGAGGAAATGCAGTCCTTCCTCCTAAAAGTCCCGCCCCATCAGCCCATCTGAGGGCCGTCACCAATGATTAGAGTCCAACGCGGGGAGATTACAGCCTATTAGCACAAAGGCAGATGACCAGTAGTAACCTCACATACTGTGCTCTATTTAAAGATATCCTACTCGGCTTTTTCGTATTTGTTAAACACTTGTATTTGCTGCAACTTTTTTCCCCTTGCTGCACTGTTTTTCCTTTCTGCTTGTGCCTTTATTAATTTGAACCAAAATACTTAATCATACCTGCAATGTTGAGCTAGCTTTCTCACTTTCACCCCCTCCTCCTTATCTTCATCTTCTATCCCCTTGTATGTAGACCACCTTCCAGGAATTGAACCTCCACTTCCTCCTGTCAGCTCCTTCTGTTACTTATAAAGATGCTCTAACCATTTTTAGCAAATGAAACAGCCACTCGTTCAACTGAAACTAAACAGATCTGACAAGTAGTTGCAATTATTGCTCATAAAACAGAAGATAATTGCAAAAGCTGCAGGAGAAATGAGGAAGCAGGATTTATCTATTTAGATGCATAGATGCAAAAGTGAAGTAAAGACTAAAAAGAGACATACATGACAAAAGAAAACAATTCTACAATAGAGAAGCGTAAAGGTCTATGTGAACTAGACTTAAAAACAGAGATATAAAGTGTAATTTTATTGCAGAAGGGTTAAAGCAGCTGTGATCTAGGCGGCAGCACTTACAAAGGCGTCGTCGGCAGCCAGGCAGCCGGTGAGGTGTGATGTGTGTCTGTTGTACTTGTGTGTCTGTATATATGTGTGTGTGGTGTATATCGGATATCACATCGCCACGTGTAAACTAGTGCTTACCTTCCCATTACCACAGCCAGATTAAGCTGAGGCAAGCAAGAGGAAAGGCAGAGAGATGCGTTTAGTACAGGCCTAAGCTTGGGCCTGCCTGGCCACCGTATCACACCACCCTGAGCTCGACAGACGCTGCACGCTCCCTCGCCACACCCCTCCCTCCCTTCCTCCCTCTCTCTACCTCTCTCCTCTTCTCCTTTCTCTGAAAACCCTCCCCTGACCTAAACATGCAGTGCTCATCTTCTTCTCCTTGACAAAATGATACTGACATAGTGACACACAATACAAAGCAGGACAACACACAGAAACATCTAACCCATGCTCATGCAAATACACACCTCAGCTTACATGTATTTGCATATTTAGACAAATAACACAAGCGCTGATAAAAACTCCACCATGTGTGACTGGACTATCAAATCCAGAGAAGGAATAGATCTGTGGACCCAGTGGACCCCAAATGATGCTCCTGGGTCAAACAGGTGAATAAACTGATCATCATGTCTGTTGCTAACAGTTCTGCCAGAAAAGGAAAGCCTCTTTTGTGAAATTTCTCCTAAATCATCCTGTCATATCATTATGTTGTGCCTGACAAGCACTTCCTTCCTCTGCAGTTCTCCTCTGAGATCAGGAAAAACAGCCATGTTCTATAACAAGCGGCATATATTTACAGACATTGGGGCTTAATGTGTATAGACGTTGTCTGAATTCATCAATTCATCGATCATTAGATGCATCAAGATAGTTTTTTTCCCCTGACAAAACTAAAAACTCAAAGGACTACAATATTTATTTGCCAAGAACAATGATCTACAAGTAGACTACTTAGTGTTACTGGCAGACAGACCTGGTTCAGCACTTAAGGGTTTGCCTTTAATGCTCAGTTCTCACAAGGCAGAGGAGGATACTGTGATTGCTGAAACAGCAAAGGGCCACTCAGGGAAGGCTGCCATGTGAATCTAAGAGCATTAAATAACTAACACAATGAAGACTGATATTGCAAACATTTACCATAAGACTTCTATCTGTACTGGAACTGTGTTTCAAGAAAAACAATAAGATTATTTTATACTGTTGTTAAGTACATTGTCATTTAGTACTTTTCTGTTAGAGGGTGGAGCTAAAGTCAACACCACTGTTTTAATTAAATATTTAGGAGGGAAAAAGAATAGGTTTACATGCTGTGTAGGGCTGCACTAGAGGATGATTAATGTGAATTATTTATCCTGAGGAGCAGCAGGACGTTGGGGTGTGTTGACAGGTGAAAGGTGTCATGAATCCCCCCTGAGGGAGGTCGTTCTTCGTCTTAAGTTTGGTGTACATTTCGTACTATTCAGTGGACTACAGAATGTTTTCAGTCATTGTGGCGCTGCCTGTGACAGCCATTAAATATGCAACATCGGCAACCCAGTAACAGCAAATTTTAACATCAATGCCCCAACTACGATCCCAAATGTTGCCTGTGTTGTTACAGAGCAACCGCACATACCACTGGCTATTGAGGAAGCAATTTTGATAAGGACTTTGGTGTTAAATGAGGCTGTGTCACCTTTGCAAACAAACAAAAGAAGCTCTGTTGGACAGCGCAGATGGTTTTCTGTGCGTAAGGGCAGTAACCGCCTACTGTTGTCTCTTGAAACGCATATAATCAGGTCAAATGTAAAACACAGCCACACGATTCCATTTTTATTGTAACAGAGGTGAACGGCCGCCGTCTGGGAGCCCGTTCAACCCGCTCCATACATCGGGGTGTGGGCTGGTGCCGTTCGTTTGTGAGCATGAGGCACACCGCGCACTGCTTCTCATTTTGCCGGTAGGCCGCAGGATTTCAGGACCCTCTCTGCTGGACAGCTCCGTCCAATCAGCGGCGGAGATTTAAAGCGCGTCATCCTTCCTCATCCTCCTCATCCTCCCTCCTTCCATCACTGAGGCGGCATGGTGGAGGACATGGACGACACAGGCGCAAATGCTGAGTTTCACCACCGGCTTTTTGTCATCCCTCTTTTACGACATAATATTATAGATGAAAACAGAGTCGAGTGATATTTATAGATCACCGTTCAAACATTAGGATGCAATGAAGGACATGCTGTTAGGATATGACATATTGTCGTGAACAGGCTTTTTTTTTTTCTTTTACTGACGTGTGTCCGGTTTCTACGCACAATGTCACACGACCTTAGCAGCTGGCCGGCCTTTAACGCACACGATTTTTTTTCATTAAATCTCACTTGGGTAGAACATCTATTGCTCTTCACCCAACTCCAACATAAAACACCCAAAAAATGACGGCCCTGAGCTGCAGAATGACGTGCATTTACTGTCATGCATGGATTCATCCGCATGGCAGCATGTTCACCTAACATTCACTGTAGTGTTCTGTATCTGAGTGAACCTGAACGCATCAGGCCCTTCAGTTTTAGGCCCATATTAGCAGTGGTGTTGGAGCGGTATCCATGCAATGTGGCTGAAGCTACTCTGAGATGCTACACCTTGCATTGTCGCTGGGCTCATTCATACACCTGTATAGGAATAAAATAAAATAATAAAAATATCATCGGCGTCATTTTCATACAGGAAAAGCGCAAACTGTAACCTGCAAATGATGAACCCGAGGGAGCACACTGTGCAAAAATCCCAAAAATCCCACAGTCTTTAGAAAGTGGAAAAGCCGGCAGTGAAATACACACGCTGCGCCTCAGAACATGCAGAGCAGGTGCATCGCCTACATCCCCACCACCGACAATACGCTGTTAAATCTTTTGAAATAATAATCGAGCTTTAAAAAAAAAAAAAAAAAAAAAAAAAGACGACATGATCAGACTCACCTAATATAATCCAGAGCGACCCAGAGACCAAAACAAATGCGAGCATGTCTTTCTCATTGAGTCAGCTGTCCCGGCGCAGGAGCGGCTCAAAACTGCAGCATCGACTGCAGCAACTCGCCGACAATCTGTGAGATTAAGGAGGGGAGGAGGGGGGTGGGGGGGTCGACAATATATCTGAGACAGACCACAGTAGGAGAGCAGAGGAGGGGACACGCCGATGGACAGCCGGCTTGGAATAAAAACAGTCGAAACACAACGCGGGGGACTATTGGAGCATCATCTGTCCTGCTGGATCTTCCTCCTTCACCTAGTTGGCTGCTGCGCAATGGCAGACACCCCTGCCGAAATGAAGGGTTTATAGGTCGGACGGAAGACGGGACTGACGCCAAGGTTACCGGGGATGAAGGATCTATTTTATCCCATGTTAAGCCACAATCCAAGCCTTCATATTTTTTGTTATAATACGTATCTTTAGAATTAAACATGCTGTGGACTTGTACCTCAAAGGTTGGCTTAATGTCATTTCTCATCAATTATACACTAAAGCTTCATGCAGTGGGACCAGAACCACAACCTCATAAGTCCACCTTTGGAAATGTGTCTCTATTATTTATCATAACTTGTGCATTAATTCAAAAGAGATTTATTGTGGGCGATGATACATCACATCACACCACACCATGCAGCTTCATTGTCCCTGCAGCTGAGCACTGCTTTGACACGGAGTAACTTTGCATCATGGTCACGTGGTCAAATAAGACCCTCCCACCTGAACTGAAGTAACCTTGAGAAAGGATGACAAAGTGAGAGAGAGAGAGAGAGAGAGAGAGAGAGAGAGAGAGAGGGAGGGAAAGAGAGGCACGGCGTGCACCGGGGACGTTTTTATGCAAATAGTGTCCATAAATACAATTTTAAGGTTATCACTTTGTATTATTTAAACAGATTTTAAAAACACGTATTATACTTTTGAGCTCCATTTACAGTGTGCTGTGCTGCAGATTCACAGTATTATGTTTATGTATTGGCTGCTTTCTAAATTAAATACTGTACTCAAATATCAACTTATACATTTAACTGATTAATTAATCTAACACTATATAGAACTGGTTCATGAAGGCAAAGACCAGTTGTAAAATAGTGCATATAAAGCAAATGAAAACATGGAGTTCTTCAGCCCCAGTTTTTGACAAAATGAAAAGGCAAATTATGCAAATCAGGAAGCACTGTGGAACATTATGTTTAAAGGTTGATTTGAATATAGAGAAATGATTGCTATTTTTAAAATCTTTCCTGAGAGACTTTTGCCCATACACAAATAAACTGTTTATTTTATTTTTTATTTTTTATTTTTTTTTTTATATTAAACAAAACACCTTAAGCAAAATTGAGCTTACGAATCTGATAACCACTTTCTAATACAAAATTTCAAAATGTGCAATAATATGTTGCGCCTTCTTTATACATTCATAGAAAAAAAAAACTTCAAGGGGTCACTTTTTGCTAAACCTACTTTTATTAGTCTTTGGTTCATTTATTTGTGTATTTGGACCCTAATAGTTCATAATGTTTGAATTTGAACCCTCCAGGTGCTGCAAAGCTATCTTTATATTCATTTTGGCAAAAATCGAGTGGATTTCAACAACCTGTTTTTATTCCTTCTTAATTCGTTACATCTATAACTAGTTACGTCATGACATTTGCACATATAAGGTCAAGACTTCCGATGAACATTTTTCAGAGTACGACATAATTGTTTGTCAGCAGCCGTGGTTGTAGTCCATACTGAAAGTATGTCAGACTTTGAGCTGATGACCTAAAATGTTCAGTTGTTGGTTGAACGGGACAGAGCAGCACAGCCAACAACCTGGAGGGGGTGGGGCATGAAGTGGCTCATGTGCATTTAAAGGGCCAGCGCTCAAAACCACCTTTCTGGTGTCATTACTCAGAAATAGGGTTGAAGATGGACCTGTGGAGTTGAATTAATGAAGAATTCAGACCCGAGCATGGCATTACAGTTTATGTAGACCACAAGGAAATGTTTGAAAATGCATAATTGTGTTTTTAAAAAAAGCAAAATATCACTCCTTTAAGAAGAAGCTATGCTGTTGGAACTGGTACAGAATGAGGTCAAGTATTATCCTGATGTAATAACCACAGATTTAATGGGTGAAGATGTCAACTTGGCAGCATGTGTAAATGGACTGAACTTATATAGCGCAGTTTCTACACTTTCATGGTGCCTAAAGCATGTTATAATTCCCCACATTCACACACACTGGGCTTCCATGGAAGGCGCTACCTGGCCCTACTGGGAGCAGTTTAGAGTTCAGTGCCCAAGGACACTGCTGACCCTTTGGTCATTGGACGACCCGCTCTACCAACTGAGCCACATCCGCCCTGTGTCTCTCTAACGCGCTAGTATCTGCCTTCTCATATGTGCATTCATTTATGTGAGCACTGATGCACCCCCAGATCATCACAGATGCTGCTCCAGACCTTTTGCTATCAACAGTTTGACTGGGGTTTTTCCTCTTTGCCACATATAATCCATCATCTGTTTTTCCCATGAACTGCATAGAAGTAAATCAATATTGGAACAGTCTTCCAATCACTCACCAGTCACCTCAAAAATTTTATTCAAACAGTGACTGAAAGAAAAAAAAAGTATTTTGATCATTTTTAACGCTTGACCTTTTATTGTGTTGTTCTATTTGTATGATTTAATGATGTTTTTTTTCTTTTTTTTTTTTTTTTTACCTGCCTCTGACTATGGGTACAAATGAACATGTTAGCTACAATCTGACATTTACACCTGATGTTGTCTTAGTATGGATGTTCATTAATGTGCACTGTTCCTCCCAAATAAACTAATAATTTAATTAATTTTATAAAACCAGATGTTACACTTTGGTTTCTGTGCTATTGTTTTGACGTCAGTAGTTTGGCTATTACCATTATGATATTTTAGACCTGGAAATGACCGTATTTACCATATTATTCATATAAGTATCAACCATAGAAAGATGAAAGGGCAGTGGGAGTGGGAGGGGTCAGAGCTGTCTGGGAGGGGTCATGGGTGCTAGACGCTATCTTACTGCCTGTAAAATAGTAAAACGTCATTAAGCATTGCATATCAAAGTTGTTTTTACTGTGTTTTTCAGTGTCAGGAAAATTATTAGTAACTGTAATAATAATAGTGATAGTATTAGTATTTTATTTATTCATTTTTAACTTTGTATATGAGCAAGCTGTCATACTGATCTGTCCATCAAAGACCAACAGCAGATATCAGAGTCTATGGGAGCCAGGGTGTTACAGAGCCAACCCCAGTGGCTGTCGGTGGTATTGCAGCTTTAACATACTTCTGAACTGGCTTCATTTTGGAGCTGACGTACTTCCCCTTTGGTTTTTTATGAAAACTAGCTGATGGACTTGTCTTACCATAGCAGGCTTCCACAGTCTTTTGGTCCATCTGAGGATCCAGAGAAGTCAAAGACGTTTCTGCGTATAAATCATACAGTTCTTCTTCTTTGTGTAGTACAAATTCAGGTTGTATTTCTGAATGCAGCGCTGAATTGTGTTAAGTACCAACACTTTTCTAAGCCCTCCTGAGCCTGCATGTCTGTTTGCATCACATGACAGTTTCTCATGCAGTACCAC
This sequence comes from Sphaeramia orbicularis, assembly GCF_902148855.1. Taxonomy (NCBI): domain Eukaryota; kingdom Metazoa; phylum Chordata; class Actinopteri; order Kurtiformes; family Apogonidae; genus Sphaeramia; species Sphaeramia orbicularis. The sequence goes on from NC_043970.1 coordinate 11,353,243, forward strand.
CTGAGGGCCTGAAGGTCACACACACACACACACACACACTCCATTCTTGCTTTTATACACTGACATTTCTTTTTATACTTTTATGTACTGTGGATATTAAAGCCCCTCAATTCTTTATAATGTCAGTTATTGGTGGATGATCCTTTTCATGTCAAATCATGAGTCATCATCTGTTACCCATTAATCTGATGATTGGGGAATCTCATTGAACACTGTAATTACTATAATCTATGAACTTTTTAGTCTTTTTTCTTCCCCTTCTTACCTTTTTTTTTTTAAAAACATGTTTTATGTATCAGAATCTAAATTTATTTATTTAATTTATTTATAAAATGCAATTATTGGCCCATTTTTTAAAAGTTCTGTTGGTTAAATAAAGGCTGACATGGCTCACTGTCTTATTGTGGTCATCTGACTGACCTTCTTAGACAGACCACTGGTCAGGAGCATAAATTTGTCACTTGCAGCAGTGCCACCCACCACACCTTCTTTCTCCTCCTCTTCTTCTTCTTCTTCTTCTTCTTCTACCACTACTTCTACTTCTTCCTCTTTTCTATTCCACTAAGAGAAAGAGTCAGAAACAATCCAATTAATAGATACTGGACTGAAAGCTTACAAAGTTGGACATATTGATCAACCTGACACATGCAAATAGGCTTAATAATAGCATGTGAAATGACAAAAATTAGATTATAAAAAGTATTGTTTAAATAACTGAACTGAAAGGCTTTTATTTTTCGTCATTAATCTACATAGAGACTTAAAATGCACTTGCCACACCTGATGCAACCTCCTCTTCTTCTTCTTCCGATAAATACGTACAAGTGGAGGAAATATCAAAATTAAAAGCAGCAATTGTTTTTATGTCTCTGTGAGGTTTTGTAAAACTTGTAAACTCAGCTGTGATTTGCTAAAAGGACATCAGGAGACTGGACAATGTTTATTTGTTGGATGCTAGTCTGTTTATTTTGCAGTGTGATCAAAGTGCAGACGAGGAAATAACACAGTGAACGGCGTAATGTAAAGCAAAAAAGTGACAGTCATGGACACTTTTACACAACTAAAACACAGTTTCCATTTACACAGATAAGGGAAGCATGGGTTAAGCCCAGTTATACATCAAACTGACACATAATGTGAACTTTCTAACTGGAGGCACTAAAATTTAATACTATAAGGTCAAAATGCCATGTTACGTAACTACATGGCGCTGTTTGAGGCTTTGAGGGTGGACGTGCATGTTGACTTTTTAAACACCCTTAAATGTGTCAAACACTGAACAATTGAGGTGAATGAGGCCATGAAAAAGCAATTACTTCCAGGGTTTTCTTAACCCTCAAAGCCTCTAAGCAGCCACAGAAGACCAAAAGCATCCACTGATCTAAAATGTTTAAGAACTTCCAAACCACTAATCCTATCAATACAATGAAATAATTCAGGTAAAATGCAGTTTCTCCACTTTTCATGGGCATCGGTTATGGCTTTGTAGTAAATGTGGAAAAACTGTAACCTTCAGTAATAAAACCCAAGAAAAAAATGTAGATTGATAAATGACAGTGGTTGTAGACACCTGTTTTTTATATTCAGTTAATGATATATTTTGCTGAAAAAGTCACTTCATCTTTAGTTTTCTCTGTTTTGATATAAAACCCCTTAGATTTACTCTGAGTATTTAGGAACAGCAACATGATCAGTAAATTAAATATAGGAAAATACCAGATTTTCACTGAATAATGCAGAGGACACTATTAGAGTAAATGGTGATAGATCACTTAGGAAAAGTTAAATACAGTGACAAAATTTATGCAGATGTCATTACAAGAAATAGTTCCAGATCTTTATGGGTTAATGCATAAAGATACACAATCTCTAGAATCCTAAAATCTAGATATAGTCTAAGCCTTGGTGGTTTATATATATATATATATATATATATATATATATATATATATATATATATATATATATATATATATATATATACATACATATGGTGCTAAATCTCTTAGGAGGTGTTAGATGTAGTTAAAATTTCTCTCTGAAGTTGTTAGATCTTTAATGGTTAAGACAGCATGCTGAAATACAGAAATGCACATGATGTGTTAATTATATAGTTACTTATTTAGACCAAGTATTCCATAATAAAATAACAACCACATTTATTAAAGGAAAGAGGCGCTTTTGTACCTTCACTTCAGTGCGAAATATAACTGCTGTAGTCATCAATGTACCAGTCATCACTTAATCAAAGGAAATGATTGTTTTAATTTCTATGTTTATATTTTCTTAGATTTTTGCAAAAATGTCACATTGCGGTTATTGTTGAGAACATTGTGTTTATTTGCTTAGCTAACAAGAGAAATGTACAAAAAAATTATCATTAACCCTTGAAGATGGAGTGCTACTTTCGTGGAAGTTCCCAAATGAATTTCTCTCTCTATTTAACCTTTCTTAAGTGATTTATCACAGTTTATTATGATATTATCCTCTGTATTTTAATTTTTTTTTTTTTGTGTGTGTGTAAATCATATTTTTTCAAACATTTTATTCACTGATTATGTAGATGTTCATAAAAACTTGGAATAATTCAAAGGTTATTACATCAGAACAGGAGAAAAAGTGACTTTTTCAACAAAATATATCAATAACTGAACATAAAATCAAGTGTGTCCATCCACTGTCATTGATCCAACTCCATGGGTTTTACTGGTGAACCAGTGTTGTAGAAGATGACGGTGTTTCCACATTCAGTACGGAGCCTCTGAGTGTCCAAATGGGTCATATCTGATGACCATGAAAAGATGACAAACTGCAATTTACACCAGTTACTTACATGTATTGATAGGATTAGTGGATCAACGGGAATTAAACATTATACATCAGTAGTTTATTTTGGTGGCTGTTTGGATCTTTGTGAGTTAAATTTTTCACAACTCAAACAAACTTAATCTAGTATTGAAAAATATATATAGAAAATCATCACCACATTAAAAAATAGTGACATCATAAATTTGCACTTGTATAAATGCACAAGCTAACAGGTCAGGCAGCTCTATGTTTATGTAACTAAGACTGTACCTTAATAGAAAATGGTATTTTGCAGTGAACAATGTATATGAGATACTTGCACGAGCTCCTGAGGAATTAAAGGATTTTATACAGTATGATTCTTGTTAGAAATATACTGTTGCCCATAAAGTTGGAATAATATTTTTTTTTTTTACGTCATCTCATGAATTGATTGTGATTGAATGTGATTAATTTTTGATAGATAAAGTATAACTGAGACAAAGTACGTAATCAGCGCAACTGGTCAAAAGTGAATACAGATGTGTATAAATTGGAAGAAAAAGAAGAATGTGGCTGAAAACTAAACACTGAATAAACTGAATATTATTCCAAATTTATGGGCCACAATATATAAAAATGGATAAAAACTGAAGGAGAAGGAAGCATGTGATGGAAGCCAAAGGAGGATCCAAGGACATAATAGATTTTATGTTTAAAGATGATGAAGAGGCTACAGGTGCCTGTGGAGATAAAAGTCAAGGATGGAGAATGTCAGTAATTACCTATAACCCTGAGAGATGTCCAACTGCTTTTCTTGGAATTCAACTTGATTGAATTGACTATTGTTCTCTGTTTTAATAAAACATCTGCTACATATCAGACTGTTTTACTTGAAGAGTTGAGGTTGTACATATTTATCTAACCTTGGTGAATAAGCTTCATTTAACTGTACAATCAGGTAAAAGGATGAAGAGGAAAAGACGGCAAAGAAATTAGTCTGAGACTGTTTTTATGGTAAGTACTTGACATTCACAATACCAAAATGATGCTAGAATGAATGCAGAATGAATGAATATCTGCAGAATAAACTGCAGAAAAATGCTATCATATGAAGATTGATTTTATATATTTCATTTGCTACTACATTGTTATATATTTGACATATTTGGACTGTATCAGTATTTCTATTTTATGCCACTTTATACTTACGCTTCATTAAATTTAAGACAGACATAATTTTACATGAGTTGCAACTGATGATAATTTTCAGTGTCAGTTTATCTGCTGATTATATTTTTGATTGATTAAGTAAATCAATAAGATGATTTAAAACAAAACAAAACATATCATCCTAAATGTCTTGTCTAGTTGCAGCTCAACAATGTTCTGTTTTCTGCCACAAAGATGGAAAGAAATACAGAGAACATTAAAGTTTGAGGGCATGAAATCTGATAATTGTGATTTCTTTAAAAAAAATTACATTAAACAGTCATTAATTTTGACCAATGTTGATGATTAAATTAGTATTAGTAACCAGCAACTATTTGATTAATAGATTCCACTAGAATTTATTTGACAGTTAAAGTTAGCTTTGAAGTTTTATATAATGATACAGACTATGCTTTAATGCAGGTCTATACCACTAATCTACACAGTATTAGAAGAAGTATCTAAATTCGACTTCACATTGGCAATCTACAACATTATAATACATCAAACTGTATGAACTTGTCGCACATAATGTATAACAACAACAACAACAACAATAATAATAATAATAATGATAATAATAATAATAATAATAATAATAATAATAATAATAATAATAATAACAATAAAATTATAGGCACTTCACAGGACACTAAAGGTCACCGTACAAAGTGGTTAAAATAAATAAAACAAAATTCAAATTACACACATACATATAACATACATATAACATACATATAAAACAAATAGGTACAAATGGCAGCAGATAATAGTGTAATTAATCAAATTTCAAATGTAATCAAAGGAAAGCATCAAAATACTTTTGTTCAGTCTGTTCATCTCAAACTCTGGGTACACAGTTTTGGAAGCATTAGAATACATAGAAAGGTCAATGAAAAATTTAGCTTTCATGGCAGCTCATAATGAATTTATGTGCCCAGTGAGAGACACAGAACTCTGTCTTAGGTCTTTTAAAGTTCAGGAACACCAGACACAGAGGAAAGGAAATGCACAGATTGTAATTCACTCTGCAAAAGTGACTTTTACTCTCGACTTAAATCAACACAGTGTTTTTTAAATGTCGCCTGCAGCAGTAAAGATAAGGTACTACCGTCTAGGGCATGAAATCACTCTGACCCATTGACCCAGAAGGGGTTGTATTTCACTGCTGTCATAGACTTCATGCTTTGAATTGGGATTAAATAGTAACCATGGTGTAACTTATAAAAAACACCAGTAAAGTAAACCCATGCAAATACACATGGTTTATCTGAGACACTTTTTATTACCCTTTATATGTTAAATATCTTTTTATCAGCATGCAGCCTGTTCTTAATGACAGGTATGCAGAGGTTACACAGAGTTGAAGAGCAGCGCTATAGGGGGCAAAGGTTTCTGGTAAATCCTGACAACAGACGAATAACAAATGATGAGAAACAAGAAGATAGAAGCAAGAACAAGACAGAGGTCAGGATTTGGAGGCTGATACCCCCCCTCTGTCATGTACATCTGAGGGCTTTCTTGAAATATTTCATTTCAGGTTTTTTAAGAGGCTTTTCAGCAAGTATCCACAATAACATGGGTCACATTACAACAGTGCAGATTTAGCTATTAAAAGCTGCCTAAAGATGGATAACAAATGTTTTTTTTCTTTCTTGTACTTGTCAGCATCTTTATGGGCTTCTAATTGCATTTAAATCAATAAATAAATACAGGCCTATAGAGGATCCATAAACAGATGTTTGTGGTAGTACATTGTTTCAGGCTTATAACATACACTGTTGCCCATAAAGTTGGAATAATTTTATTTTCAGACACATTCCTCTTTTGATTCCTATTACATATCAGTCAGTCATCACCTTGGTGCTATATTTATATGGGCTACAAATATCTGTGCATGCGATATAGAAATGTCACAATGAAAAAAAAAAAAAAATTCTCATAAATAACAACATTTCTGACAGAACTGTAACTGAAAACAGTTCAAATGCTGTTGTGTTGCTGTGTCCAAGCACTGGGTAAAAGAGTTCACTGATAGAACTGAAGAGGGTGCTAAACACAGACAGCACTTTGGTTAGTTTTGGAGAAACCTGAAGAGATATTTGGTCTGATGAATGCCAAAGCATGTGTTTACTCTGTAAAGATCTGAGTTTTGAGTAAAAGTTGTTTGATATATTGCATAATTTTAGCTTTGACTTTAGCTGTGAGTGGCAGATGGTTAATGGAAGGTTTGATTTGGGTGACTGTCTATTGCATGTAATAAGTTACTGAAAAAAGGGGGAGAAAAACACCTGAAAATTAACACAGGTACAGTTTAAGAGGCTGTTGGTCCTACACATACAAAAGTGCATACGATGACACCAAATAGTGGTTACAGAGACTGATTTCCCAAATTATCTGTGAAAAGAATGTGTAAACTGCCTTTTCAAAAATGGAAATGTTTGTTTTTTTGTCACAGAAAATCATGTAAGGATTAATTTTACGTATCTACTTACTACCGCACTGTGATATACTTTAAGTATTTCCATTGAATGCTACTTTATATTAATGCTTCATTACATTCATGTTGCATAATTTTAATATGGACTCAGTGGTAGATGGTTCATTGGAGGTGTATTATTTGGGTTATTGTCTCTTGCATGCATTAAGTGACAGAAGAAAGGGGAGAAAAACACAAGAAAACAAACACCGCTACAGTTTAACAGGTTGTCGGTACTACACATGGAATAGTCAATCTATCAATCCAGTTTTATTTATATAGCACCACATCATAACAAAAGTTATCTCACGACATTTTACATTTAGAGCTGGTCTAAACCAGACTCTTAAGACAATTCACAGACCCCAGCAGAATTCTCCAGGAGCAAACACTTGGTGAGAGTGGTGAGGAAATCCTTTTAACAGACAGAAACCTGGAGCAGACCCCGACTCTGGAGGATGAATGTCTGCCTGGACCAGCTGGGAGAGAGAGAGAGAGAGAGAGAGAGAGAGAGCGAGAGAGAGAGAGAGAGAGAGAGAGAGAGAGAGAGAGAGAGAGAGAGCGAGAGAGAGAGAGAGAGAGAGAGAGAGAGAGAGAGAGAGAGAGAGAGAGAGAGAGAGAGAGAGATTGGGGAGGCAGGGGGAAAGGGGGGAATTAGAGGGAGACACATAGATGCTCAGCAAACTGAACTATAACTGTTAAAACCTAGAGCTGTTGTTGCTAGTTTAACTACAAATAACTACCACAATTACCTATAACTGTTAATACTACTACTCCAAATACAAGTACTAACAGTGGATATACTACTACTGCAGCTGTGAGTACTAATAATAGAAACCTCTACCATTAATGTAATTATATGATGATCACTATCACAACAATATTAATAAATGAATGATGACAATGGAGACCGAAGAGTGTACATGATGAAACCAAACAGTGATTACAGGGACTGAATTTCCCAAATTATTGATCAAATGCTTTAAAATATGTTAATAGGGGGAAAAGGTTAAAAAGGCTGAAGCCTACTCTTCCTGTCTTACCAGCTGGGTGAGGTTAGAGGTACATTATGAGGCTAAACTGTAACTGAAGGCTAATGAGGGCTTTGACTTGATCCAGTGTCGGTGAATTGTCAAAGCAGATGGCCCAGGGAGAGATTGAATGCTCAAGCAGCTTGCCTTATCCCAAAGCCTCAAATTCCTGCCTTATCCTCACAGGTGTCCTGAATAATTACAAATATCATCTCTGTATACATGTACAAAGTGCAATTAATGTGCAAAAATGTGTCACTGGTGAAACCATGCACCCTACAGGCCGTTTTGTAAGGAGGGACAGTGTGATGGAGAATGAAACACCACTCTGGGCTCTAGTTTATCCCACAACAGGTAGGAATTAAGTAGATTTAAGTAGCAGTGTTGTACAAGCTGGTAATAAGTGCCATGCTGCTACACAGATACAAGTAGTTTTTCCTGTTGATGAAGATGGAAATTAAAGGAGTGATATTTTGCTTTAAAAAAAAAAAAATGGAATTATGCATTGTAAAACCTGTGGTCTACATAAACTGTAAATGCTATGCTTGGGTCTGAATTCTTCATTAATTCAACTCCACAGGTCCATCTTCATCCCTCTTTCTTAGTAATGACACCAGAAAGGTCATTTTAAGCGCTGGCCTTTTAAATGCAAATGAGCCACTTCAGACCCCGCCCCCTCCAGGTTGTTAGCTGTGCTGCTCTGTCCCATTCAACCAACAACTAATATTTTATTGAATTGGCTCAAAGTTTGGACATACACTATATTGCCAAAAGTATTGGCTCACCCATCCACATAATCAGAATCAGGTGTTCCAATCACTTCCATGGCCACAGGTGCATAAAATCAAGCACCTAGGCATGCAGACTGCTTTTACAAACATTTGTGAAAGAATGGGTCACTCTCAGGAGCTCAGTGAATTCCAGCGTGGAACTGTGATAGGATGCCACCTGTGCAACAAATCCAGTCGTGAAATTTCCTTGCTCCTAAATATTCCACAGTCAACTGTCAGCTGTATTATAAGAAAGTGGAAGTGTTTGGGAATGACAGCAACTCAGCCATGAAGTGGTAGGCCATGTAAACTGACGGAGCGGGGTCAGCGGATGCTGAGGCGCATAGTGCGAAGAGGTCGCCAACTTTCTGCAGAGTCAGTGGCTACAGACCTCCAAACTTCATGTGGCCTTCAGATTAGCTCCAGAACAGTGCACAGAGAGCTTCATGGAATGGGTTTCCATGGCTGAGCAGCTGCATCCAAGCCAGACATCACCAAGTGCAATGCAAAGAGCCGGATGCGGTGGTGTAAAGCACGCCGCCACTGGACTCTAGAGCAGTGGAGGCACCTTCTCTGGAGTGACCAATTGCGCTTCTACATCTGGCAATCTGATGGTCGGGTCTGGGTTTGGCGGTCGCCAGGAGAACGATACTTGTCGGACTGCATTGTGCCAAGTGTAAAGTTTGGTGGAGGGGGGATTATGGTGTGGGGTTGTTTTTCAGGAGCTGGGCTTGGCCCCTTAGTTCCAGTGAAAGGAACTGGGAATGCTTCAGCATACCAAGACATTTTGGACAATTCCATTCTCCCAACTTTGTGGAAACAGTTTGGAGCTGGCCCCTTCCTCTTCCAACATGACTGTGCACCAGTGCACAAAGCAAGGTCCATAAAGACATGGTTGACAGAGTCTGGACTGGCCTGTACAGAGTCCTGACCTCAACCCCATAGAACACCTTTAGGATGAATTAGAGCGGAGACTGAGAGCCAGGCCTTCTCGTCCAACATCAGTGTGTGACCTCACAAATGTGCTTCTGGAAGAATGGTCAAAAATTCCCATGAACACACTCCTAAACCTTGTGGACAGCCTTCCCAGAAGAGTTGAAGCTGTTATAGCTACAAAGGGTGGACCGACGTCATATTGAACCCCATAGACTAGGAATGGGATGTCACTGAAATTCATATGCGAGTCAAGGCAGGTGAGCAAATACTTTTGGCAATATAGTGTATTTTCAGTATGGACTACATTCGCTGCTGCTGACAAACAATTATGGCGTACTCGGGGAAATGTTCATCTGAAGTCTTGACCTTATATGTACAAATGTTGTGACGTAACTAGTTATAGACGTAACAAATTAAGCAGGAATTAAAATGGGTTGTAGAAATCCACTCAATTTTTGCCAAAATGATTATGAAGATAGCTTTGCAGCACCTGGAGGGTTCAAATTCAAACTTTTGGAACTATTAGGGTCCAAATACACAAATAAATGTACCAAAGACTAATAGAAGTTGGGTTTAGCAAAATACAACCCCTTTGAAAGAAAAAAGAGCTGATGATACTGGTCAGTGTGTATTAACAACAGGAACAAAAAACAAAACAATACAGATTTTTAGAAATCATAGAGCCATGTTATATACATGAACATGCTGCGGCTGCTAACCAGTTCATCTAACTTGTAGTCTCTTAAAAGTTAATTTTAAGCCTTTCATGCTTAAATTATGAGAATCTTAGTCAATATGTTTTTCTTACGTGATTTCATTCCTCTTCAGGCATAACAAAAACAATGCAATTGAAATATTTTTATGAACCTATTTTTCATGCAGTTACAAAAATGTCCACTCAGCTGGACACCATGTGTTTAATTTTTGAAGCAAAGAAACCCATCATCAGAAAGTGATAAACTGTGTGAAAATGATGAAATAAAACATTTTTAATGCAGCTAATGATGTTTTCTCACATTTTAACATACTTTAATACCAGTTGTTACTCACTTCATGGAGATAATTTGCAAAAAAAAACAAACAAAAAACAAAAACTATTTGTGTAAGAAAACTTTTAATTACAGGCTTATAATTAGCAATTGATTTACACTAAAACATGTTACTGCAGATCAGATTTATCAAGAACAGCAAAGTTACACTAATGGTATGAATTGGATTGTTTGTGATGATGTATAAGTGTCCACTGTGTTGGCTGATGTGGAACTAAAACTACAAAACCCATGAATATACAGGAGAACAGCTGTAGAATAGCTGTCCATTCTAGTGACTACTACGCAGGAAAGGGTTCAAGCCTCAGTGTGTAAGACTTTGACCTGGAGGAGTTTAATAATAATAATAATAATAATGATACTATTAATAATATTATTGTATGTGCTATATTAAAATTAACAATCTACACTTAATTTAACATCTGCTTGACAGCAACACAAATAAACATAATTTTTTTTATGTCACTGTAAAGAAATAATAATAATAATAATAATAATAATAATAATAATAATAATAATAATAATAATAATAATAATGGATTGGATTTTATATAGTGCTTTTCTAGATACCCAAAGTGCTTTTACATTATTGATCCATTATTCATTCGCCCTCACATTCTCCCTCTGGTGGTGGTAAACCACACATGTAGCCACAGCTGCCCTGGGGCAGACTGACAGAAGCGTGGCTGCCAATTCGCACCTGCGACCTACGACCACCACCAAACATTCATACGCATTCATACACCAGTGTGAGTGGCACTGGAGGTAAGGAGGGTGAGGTGTCTTGCTCAATAGATCCCAATAGAGCGGGATTTCAACCGCCAACCCTTCGGTTATTGGACGACCCATTCTACCACCTGAGCCATGGCCGCCCCCCCCAAAAAAGAAAGTTGAGTCGTGAATGGTAAAGATATTTAAAATGTATTTGCTAACAAAAATTAGGTCAAATGTGAGTGAAAAAAATCTTATTTTATTATATTCTATTATTCATGTATAGTATTTTTTAGAGCTTGCATAAAAAAATGTGTTAGCAATATAAGGGACTAATATTAGGATCAGACCTAAGGGTTAAACATGTACAGCAGTAACCTTCAACCTGCAGATCATAATGGGGACTGTTTTACTGCAGAGACTATTTTACTTCCACTCAGTTTGATTGCAGAACTTTTGCTTTAGTGGATTATTTTCACAGTGTGATGGTCAGGTTCTGTGACCCCCCACTGCTGTAGTCCTGGTCTGTACCTCTGCTGAACACACACCCATCATCTCCACTGTGACATGAGTCTTACATCAGCTTCTTATAATTCACGTGTTTCTCTCCACTCTCCTGGGAGCCGCTTTGACACTAAACAATAACAGGCTGGAAAACCGGGATGATTTTCCCCTAGAATCCACTTTGCACCATGCAGCTAGTGGGAAATTCCACTCGACAGACTGCCGGTGAAAACTCCACTGGAAAACTCCCTGCCATTCCGCCTCACACACATGCGCGCGCACAAACCTCAAGTCACGCTTCTTCCTGACGGGCGCATGCGCAGTACACGCCGAAATACTGCGTGGGAAGTCCCTAAATGGACAGTGCCAGGGGCTGCATGATGCGGAGTTTCCACAATTCTCACGGGGAGAGCGACCTGTGTTTGTATCTTGTAGTGACGTAACCCCAAAATGTATTTGTTTACAGTGTTTTAAGGGTACAAATAGAAAGAAACTGCAACCAGAATATAAGTATAGCCCATATAAATGAAGCTGGAAATGTCTCAGGTTGTGTTCTTCTTTGCGCATTTTTCACTGCATTATTGTCACCGTCTCACATCCTGGCAGTCTGTCCTCAAGTCCACACAGTTGTTTTCATGCATATTCATTCTATCATTACCTCTTCCGGAGATAACCCTGATATTTACAAGAAATCTCTGATGCGTCTGCTCTTTTCATTGCATCACAGACACCGCTCACTGTTTGCATGACCCATATTCATGTGTTGTACTGCCCCTAGCGGCGAGGAAAAAAAATGACAGCACCATTTCTTGTAAATGCCTGACTTCTCCGTTTGGCTGTTGTTTATACTCAGAGGCTGGTCCCGCCGTGCACATGTTTGTCATGCCAGATTATGACATGAACTTTGAAATCTGGAACACGACTGTGTCTGGGACTGTGTGCATGTGGATTCACATAAGAAGTATGACTCGAGTCAATTCTAACAGCTCATAACCATATTATTGTGCATGATGTTAAGATAATAGTAATAAAAATGCATATTGAACAGATTCTGCTATTATGAGGTTACTAATATTATTAACACACAAACAATGCAAATGTCAACACACTTAGGGTATACCTATGTACTGTAGGATATGACAAGATAATCAACTTATAAGCTTATATTGTGGTTTATACAGTGAAAAATGCTCTATGCATGCTACAGTAAAAATGCAATTAGACATCGTTAACTTTGCATATATTTCAACTTATGCAGTAAGCAGTTAAAGAATGTGTACTAAATTAAAACATAACAATACGACAGTGTCACACGACTTTGGTCAAACCACATTTAAGTGTACGTGCTGCAAACTCCTGCCATCAGCCTGTGTTGATATCAACTTCCTCTTTACTTTCAGAGGCATGATTTCTCGGAAACCGGTCTCCTGCCCTGAGCTACAGAGCGGTTTGCATTCACCAGTACACTGCAAAAGATTAGGTCAGGAACTTTATCATAATACAGTCATTGTATGTCTCCAACTTGTATTTCCCCCCTCGAAGCAGTAAGTATTTCTGCAGTTATATGCAGAAATATTTGTGACACTTATAGTGATATCAGCTTTCTACTCTCCTGGATGAGGGGTCGTTGTTTTGGTGGTTACAGGGGTCTTCTTAGTTCTGCTTCAAATGCATGCAATGTATGTAAAATAAATCTCATTACAAATGGCAGTGCAAAAACAGAAATATAAAAATAAAAAGTGCTCATCGTAACACTGTTTGGTCCATAAAAACAGCATTACAATAGGAGATGAGAGCTATGTTTTTTTTTTTTACGGTGGACATTTCTTACAGTACAGCTCTGTCGCGTCATCCTTGCCCAACCGGGGAATACCCGCCTTAGAGTATATAAATGCAAATGGTACGGTACCTGCTACAGTCAAGGGAAGGGACGTGAATAAGACAACCAAGAAGCTTCTCTGAGACAAACTTCAACCACACGGACTATTACTCGTGCATTTTCTCTTACGGATCACAATACAAATCTGTAAGTGGTTAACGTTCATTCATTCGCATAGAGTCTCATTCATTGGGTGAAGGAAATGCCAATTTTATTTCTAAAAAAAAGTTAGTTTAGATTATTTTATCTTCTTTTGCAGTTTTTTTTTTTTTTTTTTTTTTTTTTAGATTAATTTACAAATACTTAATAAGCATTTGTTTTAAGCCTTTGTTCATGCATGCGCTGATGCAGTAGGGGGTGTGCGCGGTGCGTTCAGGGCGCACAAAGCTTTAGAATAGTGGATTGGTTTTTGTTTTTTTTGCGCCCGTCTTCAAATGCTTCCTAAGAATGGAAATAAATTATGTGTCCTTTAAATCAAGAATCACACATACAGTTTAACTTTACTTGTGCTAACATGAATATTTTCTTGTTAACACATGTAAAGTTAAACTGTTTTTATCACCCCGTTTCCGCGTGCCCTGACCGTGAACTCCACATACTCCTGTTTCAGTTCCTTTTATCGCCGCTCCTAACCGTGGCAGTAACACGCACAGCATTGCTCATTAAACAATTTTATTTCTCTTTCTAAATTTAGGTAATCATGCCTGTGTCACGAATGAGGATGAGGCCATGGCTGGAGCAGATGATCGAGTCTAAGGCCATCTCTGGTCTGACCTGGATAGACAAGGTATGAAGTTAATTTATTTTGTCACCTTACAATGACTTTTCAAGGGCCTTTACGTTCACTGGAAACAGGTAGAGACTGGTAATCTGAAATGTATTTGTTGTGGGAGAGCAGCAACAGCTCATCAGCACTAAGCAAAGGGAAGTCATTTCTGCAAGAGTTCTGCAGGTGTTTATTTGGTAGATGACTGAGCTGACCCAGATCAGGCAAAATATACATGTTACTTGCCTCTAGAAGCAGAGATTCTAAACAAGTAACAGATTAACAATAACTATTAGCTATTGTTGCTTACCTGGAAGCTATAATAGCAGTCAACCTTGTTCTAATCAAATATTTTTTTTTTATGTTTTCAGGATAAGACAATGTTCTCCATTCCCTGGAAGCATGCAGCCAGACATGGATGGGAGCTGGACAAAGACGCTTGTCTGTTCAAGAAATGGGCCATCCACACAGGTGAGTTACCAACATGCATGCAGGTGAAGCTTAAGCAATGCTAAACAAGTGAAGACGACTAAAATAAACCATTTGTGCAGGAAAATATGTGGAGGGCCAGACCTGTGACCCAAAGACGTGGAAAGCCAACTTCCGCTGCGCTATGAACTCACTGCCTGATATTGAGGAGGTTAAAGACAGGAGCGTCAACAAAGGCCACCAGGCAGTGCGTGTCTTCAGGATGCTGCCCGCCTCAAACAAATCAAGAGGTGAGAAAACTGACAGGAAGTGAGAAAACATAACTGAGCCATGCTTTACAAACTCATTGTGAGCTGCTAATGCATGTGAAATAACTGATTGTTTTTGTTTCACCTACACAGATAAACGCAGCAAAGTTAACAAATCAAAGCCAAGGAAGAAGGTCAGTACCACTGATAGTGTTCTAACAGCTCTACTTTATACTTTGCTGTACTTAAATTTAGTTTTACTTCAGTGACATCTTACTAACTTGCTATATGTTTTATTTGCAGGTCAGGATGGAGGAGGATGAGGATGAGGATGAGGACTACAGTTGCACCCAGTCTCCCACCATGGAAATGTCACATGACAATATTTCATCCACTCAGGAAAACACAGTTGACAGCACAGTGAAGACAGAACAGCAAGGTCAGCATAAAAATACAATTAGTACTTAAGGTCTAAAATTTTTTTATACATACATATATGCAGTAGATTTAATGTATTGGCTACTAAAAACCTAATTACCTAATTAATTTAACACTATTAACACTACGGTTTATTTCTTTTTCAGATTTCTTACATTACAGTCCATCTGAAGTTCCTGACTGGTCTTCAACAGTTGAAATCAGCTCTGACACTTTTGCAAATAATTTCTGTCACAGATTACAAGTCTCACCTGATCACAGTCCAGGTAAGATAATAACACAACCCCGATACAGCACCATGACACTGGAGACACTGAATACTAGGTCTTATGCTCACTAGTTTTATTGCCATGCACATACTTATATGAATTTCTTTCCTTTCCTCTTCTCTCTTCGTTGTGACCCTCCAGAGTACGACTACATCATCGAGGTAAGCATAACCCCAGGTCCTCATTTACCACCGTGCATTTTTCATTGACAGGAATACCCATGTTTGTCTTTATCTGCCTTTTGGGTTTCTGTGAAAGTATCGAAATAGTTTTTTAAAAGTGTTTGGTTAAACGTGACCATACTCAGTCCAGTGTTGCTGTTTCAGATTTGTCAGCAACTGGAGAAAGATTCACTCCTGATGTCATGCAGTTCTGACGACAAGGGGTTCCTGAACAATGAAGCATGCACCAGTCCAGGAAGTCATTGGAGTGAGGCCTCCTCAGGTAAATAACATGAAATAAGGCATTATTCACATCCTATGATTATCATGATTAACCCAGTGTATGACAAAATATTTAAATGTAATCACAGTTACAAGTCACAGATTAATGTGGAGTTTGCTGTTAGTAAAAAAAACACTTTTATTGCTCTTATTAGATAAAGCATGTTTAGGTATTATAAGGGGACCTTCTTTGAATTCCCTCTAAAGCTTTAGTAAAACGTCCCCACTGGAAGGAGTTAAACTGTGCTTGAGATGAACGTTACTGGTGTGGTATTATTAGTCTTAGTTGAACACAGAATTCTAAATAAAAAACCCAATTCTTGTACATCGCCCTAGATTTTGCAGAAGATTGTATATTTTGAAGCTGAGAAAGTGGATTTGTAGGCCTTTTAGATTAGGTTTTTTGGCCTGTTGAGGTTTGTGTCACTCATACTGAACTTTTTGCTGTGTTTGTCTTACAGCAGACGATCTAGACGACCTGCCACAGTACATGACGTTAGGCTCAGACTTCCCATCAGTAACAGGCAACTTCTGGGACACCTTCTGCCTACAGAACCGTACCACGCTGTTCTGAGAGCTCCAGGACAGTGCTCATTTTGGACTTTTTTAAAGAGCTCTTCCTGCTCACTATCTCCTCATCATCCCTTCCAGTCTGTGATATGGGACAATGTCCAAACATAAAGCTAAAACCCCGGCCACTGGAGAACGGCGTGCTTGGTAGCAGTTCAGGAAGCTTTCTACACCATTCTTACACCGTTTTGTGAAATGCGGACAACGTCTGTGCTACTCTGTTAAAGGAACACATTCTGTTCATTAGAAGTTTTTGGTTGATTCAAGGCTGTTGGGTGCTCAGTTTTGTTCTAGCAGGGCTTGTATTTACAGAACATAGTTTTAGAGGTAGTCAGTCTGTATACACATAGGCTAATAATCTGTTTATAGACCATTTTGTCACATAATCTTACATGAAACCATTTTTCCGTTACATGTTAACATAAACTTTAATGGACAGATGTACGTGAATATCTGAACCTCACTTCTGGTGAAAGCTCTAATTCTATTTCTACAGTTTTTTGTTAAATAATTGTAAAAAACTCTTCTGTATATATGTATATGGGTTTGTATGTGTGTGTGTTTTTTATACAGAAATTAAAATCCATTGTGAAAACTAAAAAGAATGTACGTCCTTATTATTGACACACAAAGCTTTGAGTTGTGCAGATGCAGACATGACTGTGCTGTTCAGGACTGCAGCTGACGGCTCTGCGCAGATGTTAAAGGCACCTGTTGCTGCAAGTGGTGCTCAGAAGTAACAAAGTGCACTTAAAAAAATGTTTTCTGCTCAGAGAGGGTTTAGGTTCCCTTTAAAGCAAAATTAGCGTCAACAAACATCTGGGTCACCACAATTTGCTGTTTGTGATCTGAATTACACAACAGCGTCTATGTCTGCAACAGTACAGTCAATGTATAACCTGATTTTACAACTCACAGAAACTCTTCACTGTTTCTTTAAACATGAAAAAAATAATGAAAAGAGAGGGGGAAAAAATGCTGTTTTCTGTCTCTGCAGGATGACTGTTAGTACATTTTGCATTATCTGCTTCATTCAGTCGTTGAGGTTTATGCACAGACGGGGGTTTCAGTGAACAGGCCACAATGATGCTGTTTCCTCATTTTTTTCTGTTTCTTCTGCCAGTACTGCTGCTCCTTTTTCCTGATGTCATTATCTCACATGACATTGTTTGGCTCAGGTTCATGTGTTGCACTGCCCCAAGTGGAGACAAACAATTACTACACCATTTCTTGTAAATGCTCGACTTCTCCGTTCGGCTGCTGTTTATGTTAAAGGGCTGGTCCCTCATTGCACATGTTTATCATGACAGAACAGGGGGTGGACTTTGGCATCAGGAAGATGCATTCCTCTGAGACTGTGCAGAGGTGGATACAAATGAGAACTATGCTCCTGAGGCTTATCACAGTTTATAGCCTAATATTGTGCAATAATTTAATAGTAATAAACATACCAAGGTACTAAAAGCACAGACATTTTTTACCCAGAAGTAAAAATACAAGTGTAAAAACAGACTGGTTAAAGTTGAAGTACTGATTCAACTTTGAAGAACATTTTGACCAACAATTTATGTGCAAAACTAATTGAAACTCATGTCATGTGAACATTGTAGTTTATGTTTTTAGAGCCAAATAAAATAAAATAAAAACATTTAAAATACAGAGCTTTCACTTCACAGTATACATTTTAGAATGCCTTTGTTCTTTGTGTCTAGTCATTCATTCAGTCATTTTCTGAACTGCTTAATCCTTTAGAACAGCGGTTCCTGACCTTTTTTCCTTAGAGCCCCCACCCTTGTAATAAAGACAAAACAGTCCTACACTACTACTTGCAACTCTGTTTCAAGGGGTAGTGCCAAATGCAAGGACCACGGGGAAGGGGTAAGGGGGAGGGCCAAGGGGTGAATCGGTTTTGGGCCTAAGCCTCGTGCCCCCCTGGGAACTCTGGTGCACCTTTGTGGAGGGCACACACCCTAGGTTAAGAACCATTGCTTTAGAGGGCTTCGGGTGGACTGGAGTTTATTAAGGCTACCCTCGGGCAAAGGCAGGGTACACCCTCAACCTGTCATCCTTCAATCACAGGGCTGACATGCACGTAAACCACCATTCACTCTCACACATATGAGTGATTAATCTATTAAGTGCATGTCTGTGGATGGTGGGAGGAAGCCAGAGTACTCAGAGACAACCCACGCAACTATGAGGAAATCAGACAAACTCCACCCCCTGTTGAAATCAAGCCCAGGACCTTCTCGCTGTGAGGTGACACTGCTAACCACCACACCACTGTACCACCCCCTATGTCCTGTCTCATTTTCTATGTTTTCTATGTTTTCACATTTTTCTATTTTCTATTTATTTTTCACTGTCCAGTTACTTCTTTCATGTTATTTTTGTCTTGTTATTCTGTTACTGGATACTCCAAGGCATACTCTTTTCATTGTATTATCATCTATTTTTAGTTGTGATCAGTGTTGATATTGGGAATGGTAATAACAAGACCTGGTAATTCCCCTCACATGAATGAAAACTGCTCCAAACAATATAAGTAGAAAACACAGACATTTGTGTACAAATGTATGGAGACAAAAGTATAAGGTTGCAAAAGAATACTGCAAGTACAGAAATGTGAAAACTGTACTTGAGCTGAACAGGGAGGTGTTTGTATTTTATTTGTTTCTTCCTCTTAAAACACACAAATACATACAAAGTGATATGTCTATTCAGTGCCCATTGCAGAGCTATGTTTGCATCAAACATGAGCATATTTCCTGTCCCTTCTTTTCCATCTTTGTGCAGAAACAGGCCTGCAACACAGGTAACCTACATCTGACTGATGACTTTTGATCTGCTTCACTGTTTCATAAAAAAGGAAGAAAGAGAAAAACCAAGCAAGGCAGGCTAACAGGAGAGGTAACCACAACACTTAAGAAACAGATTATGCCAGACTACAAGCACAACACCTATCAAATACTTACAATAAGTGACTTATGTGATCCTAACCTTGCACATTATGAAATTGTTATCAAACTTGTTATCCACTTGGAAGACATTGTCTTATTTTCTGTGATAAATTCTCTCAACCTTTCTTGTTTGTCTGCCTTTTTGATCAATGACTCAAAGGTCAAGGCTGTATCTCAATGATACTTTTGCATTTATTTTGTAATATTTGTTACCTATTTTCTATCAGATCT
This sequence comes from Sphaeramia orbicularis, assembly GCF_902148855.1. Lineage (NCBI taxonomy): Eukaryota > Metazoa > Chordata > Actinopteri > Kurtiformes > Apogonidae > Sphaeramia > Sphaeramia orbicularis. The sequence goes on from NC_043970.1 coordinate 11,372,955, forward strand.
CTTACAGTGCCAATTCAAAAAAGAAAAGTAGTGTCGTGGATCAGAAATTGATCAAACATTTATCAGTCTGATAAATACCATTATGTGGGCTGGAAAACTAAATGGTACAAAAATTATACAAAATGGTAAAAAAAAAAAAAAAAGAAGAAATAACTGGAGGGACACTTAACTAATCATGTAAATTGGCAACAGGTCAGAAGCACAATTTAGAAAAAGAAGAGCATATAAAAGAGGCAGATTCTCTGAGAAATAAAAATGGACAATCTGTGGAATCTGTGGAAAAACTGTGTTTAAAAAATAGTAGAACTGCCATAAAATAGTGTTCCTCAGCATAAATTTGTGAAGACATGAAATATCCTTTTGGAAACTGCATGGACACTGCATCCTCTGTAGAGCGACCATCCACCTTGTTATCCGCGCTCAGCTCAAAAGTCAGTCAGCCCTGTGTTCCCCAGTTCAACATACATGAGAGGAATGTAGTTCCATGTAGGGGTGAAGGCCTACAAAGCACCAAAGACCGTGGTTTGAATCCCAGCCAAAGGAGTACTTTTTTTCCAGCAGATTTTCAAATGGGCACGGGGGGGCGCATGCCGAGAACGTCGGTAAATCCACTATTGCTCATTGCGTATTTCCATTATGTATTCTCTAAAAGCGGTGAGCAGCACTGTAGCAACATAGAAATTTAGAAGTAGAGTACTCTTATAAAACAGTGAAGCAGATCAGAAGAAAGCAGTCAGAGGTAGGTCACCTGTATCGCAGGGCTGTTTCTACACAGGGATATAAAAGGAGAGGCAGGAAATGTGCTCATGTTTGATGCAAACACAGATCCGCAGTGGACACTGTATGTTTTAAGACAGTGGTTCCCAACCTTTTTTGGCTTGTGACCCCATTTTAACATCACAAATTTCTGGCGACCCCAGACATTCAAAAAGGAGACTTTTTTTTTGTTTGTTTTTTTTGCTAAAATTAATTTGTTTTTGATCATGTAATAGTTTGCTATACTATGTTGTAAACAAATGTTAATTGTAGACTATATTTAGTCTATGTAACGTATATTATTATGGAGGTGTCGATTACTGCACAAAGTCAGAATTTTATTTTCCTTGGTCAGGATATGTACAGTCAGTCCAGCTTGGATTTACAAGGCTGACAATTAATACTGAACAAACAAGAACTCAAACTATGAATTATGAAAGAGCTGCAGCATCTGAAACCGACCACAATGAACATTTGAAAGATTAACAGTACCACAGTGCTTCAGTTTCAGCTTCAGAGCTTGTCATGTGTTTTATGTACAGTGATTGTCTCTCTCAACTCATCATATGTTTTTTATTAGTAAGTTGTTTTTTTTTTTTTTTTAATCAATTACTAGAAATTTCAGGCGACCCAATTTGAATTCCAGGCGACCCCACATGGGGTCTTGACCCCAAGGTTGAAAAACACTGTTTTAAGAGGAAGGAAGACATGAAATACAAACACCTCCCTGTTATAAAGGTTAAAGTCAGTATTTACTGTGACCTCTGACCCCAAGACAAGAAGCAATGCAAACGATTAGAAACATCTGACATGTATTGAATGAAACCTGGTATAAAACATTAGAAAATTAATGCAGTTAAATCTCATTCTGTCTGAACAAAAGGGTTAAAGACACGTTAAGAGGAAAACAGGCAGGGGTCATTTTCCTGCATACCTTACCATACATTTTTCTACAAATCTTTTTATCAAAGTGAGGGTTTGCGTGCAGAAAGTTTGTGATAGAGAAGCTTCAAGGTGTGAAATTGGTACCTTAATCAGTTGACTTTTTTATATTAACCCATAAAGACCCAGTGCCACTTTTGTGACAGTTCCCTAATGAATTTTTATCTCTATTTTTAATATTTCTTAAGTGATTTATCACCATTTATTCTAATATTATGCTCTGTATTTTACATTTTAAGTGAAAATCACCTGCTTTCCTATATTGAATTTACTAATCATGTAGATGTTCATAAAATCTTAGATTAATGTTGAGGGTTATTGTATCAAAAACAGAAAAAACTGAAGAAAAAGCTGCTTTTTCAGTAAAATATATCATCAACCGAACATAAACTAAGATTCTCCATCCACTGTCATTTATCAAACTCCATGGGTGTTACAGGTGAAGCACTGTTGTAGAAGATGATGGTGTTTCCACGGTAACTACAGAGCCTCTGAATGGCCAAATGGGTCATATCTGATGACCATGAAAAGATGACAAACTGTATCTTACACCAATTATTTACATGTATTGAAAGGATTAGTTGGTCAACAGGTATTCAGTATTTCAGATCAGTAGCCAATGTATGTTTGGTTCTTTATGGGTTAATCATTAAGCTATGATACAAAATGGTATTTGTGAGGTTACATTCTTTAATCTTAGGTCATTGTAGTCTGACCCATCCTTCCTCGACTCCAACAGGATGAGTTGAACAGAGATGGAGATGTGTGGTGTTTACCTTTGGCAATGCCCTGTGTTTTTCTCCTGCTGTTATGACAAAAGAGAAATTCCTTCTCTGTGGTGACGAAAAACAGCAGAATAATAATTTCCATTCAACTACTCTGAATAACGCCTCTGTTGATTTGCACAGGGCAGTGAAATCTGGTCAAATCTGGTCTTGTTTTTCAGTAGCCTGAGCACTGAGCAGCAGTTAGACTGCGGAGGTGGGGCAGTGGGTGGCATCTCCACCATTTCATTAGTCACTTTGAGTATGTATTGTGACCATGATTGGCTGCTGTTTTTTTAGGGACTGAGCCTGGAAGGTAAGTCCCTCTCACTCATTTTTAAATTTTTTTTATTTTGAGTTTTCATTGCATAAATACAAAAACAAACATATATATTATACACATACATAACAATTTTTAATCTCAAATATAATAACAATAGACATAAGAGACACAGTATGAGACAATCTGGAATCTGGGTTTGTTTAGACCAGTGATAGATTAGTCTTGTCCTCAGTCTTGTGATGATGAGGGGATGGGACCTTTCTTCATAATAGACAATGGTTTTGTTGATCAATTACACTATTACAGTGGTCTGCAATTTTTTTTCAATATACATGAGAGAAAGTTATATAATGGATGGATGGATGGATGGATGAACAGAAACAGAAAAGTAAAATACTACTAATAGCCTACAGGTCTATTACTAATAAAAATATTAATATCATAAAATAGACTTATATAATACATGAAATCAGAGCTGTGACTTCACCCTGCAAACATTTCAAAGCTGGCATCAGATAAATGTAGTCAGAGTCACATGTTCCATGACACAAAAAGAATAATACACACACCCAAAAGTAATGGTCAAAACAGCCCACGGAAGCACCTTTTCATTGGCTGATTTAATTTGGAGTGTGTGTGTGTGTGTGTGTGTGTGCATCTGTATCGTATAAAATCTCTGTAGGCTCCTTGACTGAATAGCACACAAACGAGGAGAGGCTTTCCTGGAACACGCATCTCTAACGGATCATTTACCAAATCTGTAAGTGGTTTCTCACTTTATGTATTTTCTTTGTAGTCTAACCTCTGATTTTACTCAGGACTGGAAACTATAATACATTATAAATTGTGTTAAAGAACAGAAAGATGAACCGCTGAACATTCTTCAATGATTTAAGTGATGTTTTCATTTTTTACACTTTCACATTTTCCCTTTTTGCTCACTCCAAGCTCAACTCAGTTGTGATTTATGCAGAGATGTCTATGTAGATTAAGGTTTACAGTGTTATTTAATGTCATCAGACAGCAAGAACCTGTGCATGTTTGTAAAACAGACATACTGTATGTCTATATACTGCCTGGTCACTGCCTTTGGGTTTCATGTCATGTCAGTCTATTTGCAGTAGCAGCAGTAGTGCAATACAAAATGATTACGAGGTGAAGAAGAAGTAAATGAGGGAACCAAACAGCAACAGATTTATAAACAACAGCAGACAGGAAAATAGTGCAATGTCTATAATAAAATGCATAAAATGATAAATATAATGGCAATAGACATGTAAACAAAACAAAACAAAAAAAAAAGAACCTGTAGCACATTTAACCTCCTAGCACCCACTGTCCACATTTATGGACAAGAGTTTCACAACTTTATACCACAAAAAAAAAAAAAAGAAAGAAAAGAAAAGTGTCCACCACAAAGGACATTCCATAAAAATTTAAAAAACTGCATCTGAAAAAACTGTTGCATCATGATGTTTCCAATATAGGCACTTATGTAATAAAAAACAAAACAGCTTGTACTTTGCTGACATGTCCTGGGTCATAGGAGGTTAAAGACATTAACTGACATTTTCTTGACCATTCAAGATCATCTTAGGTCAAAGGTTGTGCCATCCATCAAGTCATGATACTAGTATTTTTCATCATATTGCATATGCTGTTAATTTTGAATTTAGACTTTGGGCTTTAGAAAAACTTCTTGTAGAACTGTTTTTTTTCATGTTTCTTTTCATCTTGCTTGTACATGTTTTTAACTGGATAATCAAAATCTTTTGGTCTGGATTTGATCTTACAATGTCACTCAAGGTCAAAGGTCATGGCACCAAATGAAAGCCCATATGTGACTTCCTATCTATTGCTAATAGTTATTGTATCAATATCTTCAACTGCTTTCAAGTTATAACACTTTGAAATTTGTCCCATTATAAACCAATGGGGATTTTAAAAATTCAAAATTTCATAGAAAATTTAAAAAAATCAATATTTCCCAATTCTTTGAACAAACTTGGTAAACTTTACCCCAAAGATGTTCTACAACAAATATCCAGTCATTCTGACTGACAGTTTTGGAGGAGAAGATTCTTGACAAATTGCCCACGGACGACAGATGGATGACAGCTGATACCAATAGTCCATGGGACCTTTTGGGCCGTTGGACTAAAAAGGGGGTGTTAAGAAGAGATGTATCAAATAGCAAACACATCATTGGCTGTCCACATTTCCAGCCATTCATCCACCTGTCCTCAGCACACTGATCCCAGACCAGCGGAGAGACACAGTCCTCCTGGGTCTGCTTCCTGAACCTCCACCCCACCCCACCTCCCACCTCCAGTTTCTGCTGCTTGTATCTGAGATCAGGTTCTTTCAGTCACTATCCACAGCTCATGACCATAGATGAGGGAAGGAATGTAGATCAACTGTATAATGAGAGCTCCCTCTATCACCCCCCCCCCTTTCCCTCCCTTACCCTGACAAAATAAACTCCACCCCTGGCATCAGAATTCGTCTCCACCCCCAGTCTCCAAATTCAGTTCTTCCAACTCCTTACTCCTTACTTACTGTCTAAATTAACCCATAAACACCTGAACAGCCAGAAGCATCTACTGATCTGAAATGTTTAAACCTCTAAACCTATCACTATCAGTCCATGTAAATAATTGGGGTAAAATGCAGTTTGTTATTTTTTCATGGTCATCACATATGACCCATTTGGACTTTCAGAGGGGCTAATGAATGTGGAGACACCTTCAACTTCTACAACACTGATTCACCAGTTAAACCCATGGAGTTTGATCAGTGACAGTGGATGGAGACACTTGCTTTTACATTCAGTTAATGATGTCTTTGCTGAAAAAGTCACTTTTTCTCTGTTTTTGATATAAAAACCTTTGAATTTACTCTGGGCTTTTATGAACATCTACATGAATAGTAAATGAAATACGGGAAAATACATGATTTTCACTGAAAAATCACGAAATGCAGAAGATAATATTATAATAAATGGTGCTCAATAACTTAAGAAAATTTAAATATAGAAAAAAAAAACCCAGAACTGCCACAAAAGTAGCACTGGGTCTTTATGGGTTAAATCTAAATGGAACTCAGTTATTCTTGTAGTTGTATACCATGCACAGCGTTCCTTATGTACATTGTACTAATTCCTTCTGCTACAGCATATTTTAGGAACAGTAAACATGCCTGTGTCACGGATGAGGATGAGGCCATGGCTGGAGCAGATGATTGAGTCTAAGGCCATCTCCGGTCTGACCTGGATAGACAAGGTAAGAGGTTAATTTACTTCTGCCGATTGAATCAACATTCTGAAATTTAACATGTAACATTAGTTTTGCAGAACCTCAACAGATGAGTAAACTCACCTACATGTAGCAAAATAAATGCCAAAACCCATTTAAATGATTTTTATTAAAATAAATTTTTGTTTGAAGCTCAAAAACCAAAAGAATCCTTTATTCATTTCAAACATGTGAAACGACACCTGACTTTCAGGGCATCTTTATGTTTAAAATGAGCCAAAAAGAAATAATGACTGTTTCTAACTTTCAATGACAGCCAGTTAAAATATAGATTTTCATATTTTCAAGGATAAGACAATGTTCTCCATTCCCTGGAACCATGCAGCCAGACATGGATGGGAGATGGACAAAAACGCTTGTCTGTTCAAGCAATGGGCCATTTACACAGGTGAGTTACCAACACGCATGCAGGTGAAGCTTAAGCAGCACTCAACTAGTGAAGACGACTAAAATAAACCTATTGTGCAGGGAAATACGTGGAGGGCCAGAAAGCCAACTTCCGCTGCGCTATGAACTCACTGCCTGATATTGAGGAGGTTAAAGACAAGAGCGTCAACAAAGGCCACCAGGCAGTGCATGTCTTCAGGATGCTGCCCCTCTCAAACAAATCAAGAGGTGACTGAGTCGTGCTTTACAAACCCATTCTGAGCTGGAAACACCAACATGTGAAATAACTGATTTTGTTTCATCTACACAGATAAACAAAGCAAAGCTAAAAAATCTAAGTCAGAGAAGAAGGTCAGTACCATAGATAGTTTTCAAACACCTCTATTTTTAACTTTGATTTACTTAAATTTTGTTTTACTTCTTTGATGTCTTACTAATTTGGTGTATCTTTTATTTGCAGGTCAGGATGGAAATGTCAAATGACAAGGGTGACACAGATGACAGCACAGTGGAGACAGAGCAGCAAGGTCAGCATAAAAATACAGTTAGTACATAAGGTCTAAAATGTTACACATACGTATATACAGTATATTGTTAGATTCAGCTTTATTTTGGAAAGCTTTCTGTTGGGTTCCAGCTGGTCCACCTGTGCCAACTCTCTCTCTCTCTCTCTCTCTCTCTCTCCATCTCTCTCTCTCTCTCTCTCTCTATCTATCTATCTATCTATCTATCTATCTATCTATCTATCTATCTATCTATCTATCTATCTATCTATCTATCTATCTATCTATCTATCTATCTATCTATCTGTCTGTCTGTCTGTCTGTCTGTCTGTCTGTCTATCTATCTATCTATGGCACTAAAAGCCCAATTACATAATTACATTAATTTAACACTACTAACACTACGGTTTATTTCTTTTTCAGATTTCTTACATTACAGTCCATCTGAAGTTCCTGACTGGTCTTCAACAGTTGAAATCAGCTCTGACACTTTTGCAAATAATTTCTGTCACAGATTACAAGTCTCACCTGATCACAGTCCAGGTAAGATAATAACACAACCCCGATACAGCACCATGACACTGGAGACACTGAATACTAGGTCTTATGCTCACTAGTTTTATTGCCATGCACATACTTATATGAATTTCTTTCCTTTCCTCTTCTCTCTTCGTTGTGACCCTCCAGAGTACGACTACGACATCATCGAGGTAAGCATAACCCCAGGTCCTCATTTACCACCGTGCATTTTTCATTGACAGGAATACCCATGTTTGTCTTTATCTGCCTTTTGGGTTTCTGTGAAAGTATCAAAATAGTTTTTTAAAAGTGTTTGGTTAAACGTGACCATACTCAGTCCAGTGTTGCTGTTTCAGATTTGTCAGCAACTGGAGAAAGACTCACTCCTGATGTCATGCAGTTCTGACGACAAGGGGTTCCTGAACAATGAAGCATGCACCAGTCCAGGAAGTCATTGGAGTGAGGCCTCCTCAGGTAAATAACATGAAATAAGGCATTATTCACATCCTATGATTTTCATGATTAACCCAGTGTATGACAAAATATTTAAATGTAATCACAGTTACAAGTCACAGATTAATGTGGAGTTTGCTGTTAGTAAAAAAAACACTTTTATTGCTCGTATTAGATAAAGCATGTTTAGGTATTATAAGGGGACCTTCTTTGAATTCCCTCTAAAGCTTTAGTAAAACGTCCCCACTGGAAGGAGTTAAACTGTGCTTGAGATGAACATTACTGGTGTGGTTTCATTAGAATGAGTTGAACACAGAATTCTAAATAAAAAATCCAATTCTTGTCCTAATTTGGCAGAAAACTGTATATTTTGAAGCTGAGAAAGTGGATTTGCAGGCCTTTTAGATTAGGTTTTTAGGCCTGTTGAGGTTTGTGTCAAGGTTATTATCGTTAACAAAAACTAACAAAATGATGAAAACTAGAATTGAAAAAACATTTTCATTAACTGAAAAAAATAAAAACTATAATTAACAGAAAAAAGATAACTAACTGAAACTGTATTGTGTGCTTACAAAACTAACTAAAATAGATAAAAATGATGGATAAAATTCCCTTCGTTTTCGTCATTGTCAGTGTTGGATTGATATGAAATCGATTTATTTCACTTGAGCAATTTCAGCTAATGGCACCACACAACACTTCACGGTCCGTCACTTCTTGTCACATGTTGTATAGATGTCGGCTTCTCGTCCCCACTCTACCTGGAAACATGAAGACTAAAGTTGGGAGAAAGCAGCAGAGTCCTGTATGGGATTTTCTTGAATACGACAGCGAAGAAGAGAAAAGAAACGACAAAACAAAAATTAATACTAAAACTAAACTAAAACTAAGCAATTAGAAGAAAACAAAAACTAATAAAAACTAGCAAACCTGCTATAAAAACTAATTAAAACTAACTGAATTAGAGAAAAAAAAGTCAAAACTAAATAAAACTAAACTATTATGAAAAATGCAAAACTATTATAACCTTGGTTTGTGTCACACATCCTGATCTTTTTGCTGTGTTTGTCTTACAGCAGACGAACTAGACGACCTGACACAGTACATAACGCTTGGCTCAGACTTCACATCAGTAACAGGCGACTTCTGGGACACCTTCTGCCTACAGACCCCTACCACACTGTTCTGAGAGCTCCAGGGCAGTGCTCATTTTGGGTTTATATCCCCCCATCATCCCTTCCTTTCTGTGAAGTGATGACAACATCTGTGCTACTCTGTTAAGGGAACACACAGGCCCAATCCCAATTCACGGCTAAGGGGGAGGGCTGTTTGGCCCTTG